>NC_090815.1:16472074-16632074 GCF_000390325.3 Nicotiana tomentosiformis | reverse complement strand
TCACAAACCAGTTTATTAGAGTCTCGCGGATCAGTACAGAGACGTCTGTACTTATCTTCGGGAGGCTATGGAACTGTTAGGAAAATTTAACTACTATGATTCCATGTCGTGCGAAAATTGTTGACTTCAAAAATTCTAAACTTTTTAATTCTATTCTCTCGCAGATGGTGAGGACACGTACAAGCGGATCTGATGACCAGGCACCCACGCCCCTGCTAGATCTACGAGAGGCCAGGGCCGGGGTAGAGGCTGAGAACGTCCACGTGGTGCAACCAGAGCACCCGCACAAGCTGCTACAGAGGAGCCCCCAGTAGCTCCAGCTGGAGGGCAGACACCTGAGGTGCCTGTTTCTGCACCAGCCCTCCAGGAGACTCTAGCCCAGTTTCTGAGCATGTTCAACACCTTAGCTCAGGCTGGATTGATCCCACTTACTCCTTCCACATATCAGGCCGGGGGAGGAGCACAGACTCCCGTCGCCGGTACTTCAGAGCAGCGGGTTCGGGTCGACTAGGTTCCAGGATTATACCAATGCAGCCGGTAGCTCCAGCTCAGCCCGAGGTTAAGGCAGCAACTTCTGAGGTGGAGCAGCACAGACTTGAAAGGTACAAGAAGTACCACTTACCTACCTTCAGCTGATTGGCTACAGATGATGCTCAGGGTTTTCTGGAGGAGTGTCATCGTATTCTCCATACTATGGGCATAGCAGAGATGAGTGGGGTTTCTTTTACTATATTCTAGCTTAGAGGAGCAGCCTATTAGTGGTGGCGTGCTTATGAGTTGAGTAGTCCGGCTGAGGCAGCTTCACTTACATAGAATCAGTTCTCGGACATATTTTTGAGAGAGTATGTCCCTCAGAGCCTCAGGGACTCATGGCGTGCGGAGTTTGAGCAATTGCGCCAGGGTGCTATGACTGTGTCAGAGTATACAGTTCGCTTCAGTGATTTGGCCCGACATGCACCGACCTTGGTTGCCACAGTTCGAGAGAGGGTTCGACAGTTTATTGAGGGACTCCACCCCAGCATCCGGATTAGTATGGCCAGGGAGTTAGAGGTGGATATTTCTTATCAGCAGGTTGTGAGTATCGCCAGGAGATTGGAGGGCATGCTTGTCCGGGATAGAGAAGAGAGGGAGGCCAAGAGGTCTCGAGAGACTGGTTCTTATTTTGGTGCTCGTGCCCCAGCAGCTTGCCATGGTATGGGTTATGTGAATCTCCCTGTCCATTAAGATCTTCCAACCGCCAGTGGTATTCCGGTCCCTTCTAGGCCCCAGGAGCCTTATTATGCACTGCCAGTATCTAGTGTGCCTCATGCACGGGTATTCCTAGCAACCAGTCCAACAGATCTGGCCAGAGCCAGTTATAACATCCATGCCCTCCCAGAGCTTATTTTGAGTGTGGCGACACTCGCCATATGGTGAGTGATTTCCCCAAATTTAGGAGGGGTGAACCTCCACAGACTTCTCAGCCACAACGTACCCCACCGGGTCCTCAGGACATGATTACAGCACCATCTGCCACCCCAACTACTCAGCCAGCTCGAGGTGGAGGTCGGGGAGGTAGAGGTTGCCCTAGAGGGGGAGGCCAGGCTTGATATTATGCCCTTCCTGCTCGTACAGAGGCAGTTGCTTCTGATTCTGTCATTACAGGTATTGTTCCAGTCTGTCATAGTGATGTGTCGGTATTAATTGACCCAGGCTCTATATATTCCTATGTGTCCTCTTATTTTGCCCAATATTTGGGCGTATCGCGGAATTCTTTGAGTTTCCCTGTTTGTGTGTCTACGCATGTAGGAGATTCTCTTATTGTGGATGTGTTTAATTGCTCTTAGTGGTTTTGAGACCAGGGCTGACTTATTATTGTTCAGTATGGTAGATTTTGATGTTATATTGGGCATGGACGGGTTGTCACCCCATTATGCTATTCTTGATTGTCACGCCAAAACCGTGACGCTGGCTATGCCAGGATTACCGCGGTTAGAGTGGAGAGGTACCATAAAGTATACTCCCAGCATAGTTATTTCATTTCTTAAAGCTCAACGAATGGTTGAGAAGGGGTGTGACACGTATCTAGCTTATGTGAGAGATGTCAGTATTGATACCCTACAGTTGAGTCAGTTCCAGTAGTGAGGGACTTTCCAGAGGTGTTTCCAGCTGATCTTTCGGGCATGCCGCCCGATAGAGATATTTATTTTGGCATTGATTTATTGCCGGGCACTCAGCCCATCTCTATTCCACCAGATTGTATGGCTCCTCCTGAATTGAAGGAGTTGAAGGAGCAATTACAGGAATTACTCGATAAGGGCTTCATTCGGCCCAGTGTGTCACCTTGGGGTGCTCATGTCTTATTTGTGAAGAAGAAGTATGGTTCTATGCAGATATGTATTGATTACAGCCAGTTGAACAAAGTCACAGTAAAGAACGGGTATCCATTGCCTCATAATGATGACTTATTTGATCAGTTATAGGGTGCCAGAGTGTTTTCCGAGATTGATTTACGTTCCGGCTATCATCAGTTGAAGATTCGGGAGCCAGATATCACGAAGACTGCCTTCCGGACTCGGTATGGTCACTACGAGTTCCTTGTGATGGCTTTTGGGCTGACCAATGCCCCAGGCGCTTTTATGCACTTGATGCATAATGTGTTCTGGCCTTATCTTGACTCATTCATCATTGTATTTATTGATGACATTTTGGTATACTCCTGGAGTCGGGAGGATCATAAGCAACACCTGAGGACTGCGCTTCAGACCTTAAGAGAAAAGAAGTTATATGCAAAATTTTCAAAGTGTGAGTTTTGGCTAGATTGAGTGGCATTCTTGGGTCATATAGTATCGAGTGAGGGGATCCAGATGGATTCGAAGAAGATTGAAGTAGTGCAGAGTTGGCCCATCCGGAGTTTTCTTGGTTTGGTGGGGTATTACCATCGATTTGTAGAGGGTTTCTCATCTATTGCAGCACCTATGACCAGAATGACCCAGAAGGGTGTTCCGTTCAGGTGGATAGAGGAATGTGAGGAGAGCTTTCAGAAGCTCAAGACAACTTTGACTACAGCCCCAGTATTGGTATTGCCTATAGGTTCGGGATCTTATACTATATATTGTGATGCCTCGCGGATTTGTCTCGGCGCGGTGTTGATGCAGGACGGTAGGGTGATTGCCTATGCTTCCAGATAGCTAAAGGTGCATGAAAAGAACTATCCTGTCCACGACCTTGAGTTAGCAGCTATTGTTCATGCCTTGAAGATTTGGCGGCATTATTTGTACGGTGTTCCTTGTGAAATTTACACCGATCACCGGAGTTTGCAGCATCTATTCAAGCAGAAGGATCTTAATTTGCGTCAGAGGAGGTGGTTGGACCTACTTAAGGATTATGATATCACCATTTTGTACCACCACGGGAAGGCCAATGTGGTGGCCGATGCTTTGAGTCGCCGGGTAGAGAGTTTGTGGAGCTTAGCATATCTACCAGCAGTAGAGAGGCCCATGTCGTTGGATATTCAGGCCTTAGCTAGCCACTTTGTGAGATTGGATATTTCTGAGCCGAGTCGAGTATTGGCTTGTGTGGTCTCTCAATTTTTTCCTTTATGATTGTATCAGGGAGCGTCAGTATGATGACCCTCATCTGCTTGTCCTTAAGGACACGGTCCAGCACAGTGACGCTAAGGATGTCTCTATTGGAGATGATGGTGCATTGAGGATGCAAGGCAGGCTATGTGTGCCCAATGTAGATGGTTTGAGTGAGTTGATTCTCCATGAGGCTCACAGTTCGCGGTACTCTATTCATCCGAGTTCCGCAAAGATGTATCAGGACTTGAAACAACATTTCTGGTGGAGGAGGATGAAGAAAGACATAGTAGAGTATGTGGCCCGATGTCTAAATTGCTAGCAGGTGAAGTATGAGCATCAGCGACCAGGTGGATTGCTTTAGAATTAGAGATTCCGGAGTAGAAATGGGAGCGGATCACTATAGATTTCGTTGTTCAACTCCTATGGACTCGGCGAAAGTTTATTGTAGTTTGGGTGATTGTAGATAGGCTGACCAAGTCAGCTCATTTCATTCCTGGGATGACTACCTATTCTTCCGAGCAGCTAGCTCGAATCTACATCTGTGAGATCGTCAGGCTTCATGGAATACCAGTATCTATTATCTCTAACATGGGTACGCATTTTACATCACGGTTCTGGAGAGCTGTGCAACATGAGTTGGGTACTCGGGTTGAGTTGAGCACAACATTTCACCCTCAAACGGATGGACAGTCCGAGCGCACTAGTCAGATACTGGAGGATATGCTCCGCGCTTGTGTGATAGATTTTGGTGGTGCTTGGGACCAGTTTTTGCCACTTGCGGAGTTTGCCTACAACAACAGTTATTACTCCAGCATTCAGAAGGCACCGTATGAGGCTCTGTATGGTAGGCGGTGTCGGTCCCCAGTGGGATGGTTTGAGCTGGGCAAGGCTAGATTATTGGGTACGGACTTGGTTTAGGATGCCTTGGAGAAGGCTAAGGTGGTTCAGGATAGACTTCGCACAGCCTAGTCCAGACTCGGCATCAAATGTAGAAGTTTGAAGTTCTAAAGTACATTAAGCTTGGAATGGGGTGCGATCCATGAATTCGACGTTGTTTGATGTTATTTGAGGCCTCGAGCAAGTTTGTATTATGTTTTTTAGACTTGTGTGGGTGTTTGGTTTGGAGCCCCAGGGGCTCAGGTGACTTTCGGAGTGGCTTCAGAGTGTTTTGTTAAGAAGTTGGATTGCTGGTTCTGGTATGATCGCAATTGCGATGTTTTGGTCGCAAATGCGACCATCGCATTTGCAAGGAAGTGTTCGCATTTGCGAACCTGGGTTGCTGAGGGAATGGATCGCATTTGCGACAATATGGTCGCTTTTGCGAAGCCTATAGAGTTCATATTTGCGAACTTTGTATCACATTTGCGATGAAGGCCAACTCTATCAGGGGTCGCATTGGCGATGCTTTGTTCGCATTTGCGAACCCCCCTATTGTAAATGCGACATCTGCGACTGGAGCCAAGGGCTTTTATTCCGAGACTTAGCTCATTTCCCTCATTTCCCACTTGGACTTAGGCGATTTTTTAGAGCATTTTGAGAGGGGGTTCCATCATCATCAAGAGGTAAGTAATTTCTTCTAGTTGTGAATTAAATACAAGATTTATACATGGATTAATACATGAAAATTTGTAGAAATTTGGGATTTTGAAGAAAAACCTAGAAATTGGTATTTTTGGATTTTGACCACGAATTTGGGCATCGAATTGAGAATAAATTATATATTGGAGTTTGCAATGCTATGGGTAGTGTTTATCTTCGAAGATTTTTGGAATCCGGGCATGGAAGGTTCGTGATGTTGCATTCATGATTGGAGAGCGGGTCTTGCTCCGGGTTTCGCCTATGAAGGGCGTTATGAGGTTCGGAAAGAGGGGCAAACTGAGCCCAAGTTTTATTGGTCCCTTTGAGTTGTTGCGGCGAGTTGGGGAAGTTTCTTACGAGCTTGCCTTACCTCCCAGCCTAGCAGGAGTTCATCCAGTATTCCATGTTTCTATGCTCCGGAAGTATCTCAGTGATCCGGTTCATGTATTGGATTTCAGCTCAATCCAATTGGACAAGGATCTATCTTATGTTGAGGAGCCAGTGGCTATTTTAGACAGGCAAGTCAAAAAGCTTAGTTCAAAAAACATTGCTTCTGTGAAGGTTCAATGGAAGGGACAACCGGTCGAGGAGGCGACTTGGGAGACCGAGTAGGATATGCGCAGCCGTTATCCTCATCTTTTCACCATGTCAGGTATGTCTCTATGCTCGTTCGAGGACGAAAGATTGTTTTAAGAGGTGGAGGATGTAACGACCCGGCCGATCGTTTTGAAAGTAATAGCCCTGATCCCCTAATTACTGTTTCTCTGCATCTATTTCTGCTATTGTGACTCTTACCCGATTCCGAGACGTAGGCCCGGGTTGACTTTTTAGGACGAATTTCGAAATTTTTGTTAAAGTATTGATTTCATTAATTAGATGAGTCTATTATGGTTGTATTTATGATATGCAATTGCATTTGGCTAGATTTGGGCCATTCGGAGCCGGATATTCGTGGGAAAGGCATTGTGATTGATTGATTGAGCTTGGTTCGAGGTAAGTGGCTTGCCTAACTTTATGTGGGGAAAATCCCATTAAGATTTGGAACTATTGTGATATGTGAGCGTCGTGTATGTGAGGTGATGAGTACGTACACGTGCTAGTTGTGGAAAAAAACCCGATTTTCTTACTGAGCAGCAGCCTGTTTTCCTTTATTTTGAGTTATACCATTTTAATGAGTATTAATGTATTTTCATTCTTAATTGAGTTATTCCAATATGTGTAGCTATCCTATTTAGTCTAATACAACATGTCTACGTGTCTTAACTGCTTACGTGAACTCTGTGCAGCATGCTTAGTGAATTTCCTTCTTCTTTCTTGACTGGTACTTAGTCTAAATCATAAGATTTCGTGATGTAGTTGTATTTCTATTGTTTGCGCTGCATATTTACTTCGGGACTACGGAACGGTATTCCGGGAGATCCTCCTGTACTGTATATTTACTTTGGTACTACAGAACGGCATTCTTGGAGATCCCCCTGTACTGCATATTTACTTTGGGACTACGGAACGGTATTGTGAGAGATCCCCATGTACTGCATATTTACTTTAGGACTACCGAACAATATTCCGGGAGATCCCCTTGTACTGCATATTTACTTTGGGACTACAGAACGGTATTTCGGGAGATCCCCCCTGACTTGCATATTTACTTTGGGACTACGGAACGGTATTCCGGGAGATCCCCCTGCACATTTACGTTTGGGACTATGAGACGATATCTCGGGAGATCCCTTGTTGTATTTCTATGTATTGAGCTGTTACCTTCTATAAATTCTTTCTTGTTAAATTTCAATCTTTATTTTACTGCGATATTTTATTTTTGCCTTGCTTTATTATCATATTCCAGTAGGACCCGGACCCGGATCTGACCTCGTCACTACTCTACCGAGGTTAAGCTTGGCACTTACTGGGTACCGATTGTGGTGTACTCATGCTACTCTTCTGCACATATTTTGTGTGCAGATCCAGGTATTTCTTATCAGCCCCGCTACTAGCTGAGAGTGCTTGCTGCTGTACGGAGACTTCAAGGTATATCTTCCGTGTACGCAGACCTAGAAGTCCCCCTCTATTGCCGTTTACCTTCTTTACTTCTGTTATTAGACTCTGGTGTATAGAGATACTAGTTTCCTCCTGTAGCTTGTGACTTACGATGTTTCGGGTTTTGGGATTACTGTGTATTTTGAACAGTTAGTTGTTTAATTCATGTTTTTATTTCATTATTCTGCAAATGTTAGGCTTACCTAGTCATAGAGACTAGGCGACGTCACGACATCATACGGAGGGGAAATTGGGTCGTGACACGTATCAAGCTCACCTTATCTCACAGCATGCGTTTCAACACCCACACCTTATATCACCGCATGCGTATCAATATCACAATTCACACCTCAAGTTCCCAAATATTTCAACTTGCCAAATAATTCAACCACAACATTATTTTTCACAATAAGGAGCTCACGGCTCAATCACAATGTATACAAAAATCTCAACAAAATATTTAGGAGTGAATAACTCAACAAAAATAATATTTCACAAATTTAATACTTTGCCTCAATACCTAATTTTAAATGTCAAATACTTCATATTAATAATTGTTCAATTAAGAAATTTAACTTTCAAATAATGAGCACAAAATAAAATAAACAAAGCTTCAATTAAACAGGTAAAGCAATTAGCAGGAAAAGGTAAAATAAATTTAAAATATAAAAATAGACCAATGATGGTGAGTATAACAGGATAAAATAATTTAATTAATAAGTGACAAAGATCTACATAATTTAAAATCAGAATTTTCCATATTTAGCCCGTGTACACACTCATCAACTCGCGTACACGGCTTTCAACACATCACAATTTTCATAACAATACCAATCCTAAGGGAAATTTTCCCCACACAAGGTTAGACAAGTCACTTACCTCAACCGTGTAATTCTTTACTCCGCTTTGCCTTTGCCTCGCGAATCGGCCTCCGAAAGCCTCGTATCTAGTTACAATTCATTCGATTCAATCAATACAAATTATTGGAATTAATTCCATATGAAAATACTAATTTTCCAACAAAATCCAAAATTTAACTCCAAATCGTCAGTGGGGCCCACGTCTCGGAACCCAACAAAAGTTACAAAATATAAACGTCCATTCAACCATGAGTCCAACCATACCAAATTTACTAAATTCTGATAACAATTCAGCCCTCAAATCTTCAAATTTAATCAAGAAGGTTTTCAAAATTTCCCAACTTAAATAACCAATTAAATTTTAAAAACTAATATAGATTCGGGTACTTTAACCAAAATTGAGTTAAGGACACTTACCTCAATGTTTTGCTTGAAAAATCTACTGAAAATTGCCTCACCCGAGCTCTTAAAATCCAAAAATGGATAAAAATGGCCGACCCCCGAATTATATGTTCTGTCCAGGTATTTTCGCATTTGCGGACCAATTATCGCTTATGCGGAGTCGTATTTGCGACCGCATTTTTGCTTTTGCAAAAAAGCACTGGAAAGCTTCGTTCGCACCTGCAGATAATGGTCCGCTTCTGCGCAACCGCAGGTGCGACCCCGTCTACCGCTTCCGTGTTTCTCTCGCTTCTGCGGTTCATTCCATCGCAGAATCGCCTTTGCTTCTACGGATCTCATTCTGCTTCTGCGACTCCAACTGGGAAGCCCTTTGTCCGCTTCTGCAAGCTACAACTCGCTTGTGTGAGTCCGCACCTGCGGTCAGTCCCTCCGCAGGCGTGATGACACTAGAAGCGACAAATTTCAGAATTTGCCTAAGTACAAAAATTGATCCGATTTCGATCCGAATCACACTCGGGGTACTCGGTACCCCGTCCGAATATACCAACAAGTACCGTAACATAACACGGACCTACTCGGGATTTCAAATTACATCAAATAACATCGAAATTACGAATTGCACCTCGAATCGCACTTATGAGGTTTCAAGTTTCAAATTTACAAAACTCGTGCCGAAACGTATTAAATGAATCCGGAATGGTTTCACATTTGGCACACAAGTCATAAATGACATAACAAACCTATTCAAATTTCCAGAATCGGATTTCGACCCCAATATCAAAAAGTTAACTCTCCGGTCAAACTTCCAAACTTAAATTTCTTATTTTTGCCATTTTAAGCCTAATTTAACTGCGTACTTCTAAATAATTTTCCAAGCATACTCCTAAGTCCAAAATCACCATACGGAGCTATTGGAATCATCAAAACTCTATTTCGGGGTAATTTCAACATAAGTCAACATCCGGTCAACCATTTTAACTTAAGCTTTTAACCTTGAGACTAAGTATCTCAATTCGTTCTGAAATCTCTCCGGACCCGAACCGACTACCCCGGTAAGTCATATAACAGCTATAAAGTACAAAATGAGCAGTAAAGTGAGAAATGGGGCTACAACCCTCAAAATGACCGGTCGGGTCGTTACATCCTCACCCTCTTAAACAAACGTTTGTCCTCGAACGGGTATAGAGATATACTTGAAGTGATGAAAAGCTGAGGATAACGGCTGCGCATATCATACTCGGTCTCCCAAGTTGCCTCCTCGACCGGACGACCCCTTCACTAAACCTTTACTAAAGTATTGCTCTTTGACCTCAACTTTCGAACCTGCCTGTCCAAAATGGCCACTAGCTCCTCAACATAAGATAGATCCTTATCCAACTGGACTGAGCTGAAGTCTAACACATGAGACAGATCACCGTGATACTTTCGGAGTATGGAAACATAGAACACTGGATGCACTGCAGAGAGACTGGGTGGTAGTGCAAGTCTGTGAGCCACCTATCCAACCCTCTCAAGAATCTCAAAAGGCCCAATATACCTAGGGCTCAACTTGCCCTTCTTTTCGAACCTCATAACACCCTTCATGGGTGAAACCCGGAGCAAGAACCGCTCTCCAACCATGAATGAAACGTTGCGAACCTTCCGATCCGCATAATTCTTTTGTCTGGACTGGGCTGTACGAAGTCGATCCTGAATCAATTTAACCTTTTCCAAAGCATCCTGAACCAAGTCTGTACCCAATAGCCTAGCCTCACCTAGCTCAAACCAACCCACTGGAGACCGGCACCTTCTACCATACAAAGCCTCATACGGGGACATCTGAATGCTCGACTGATAACTATTATTGTAGGCAAACTCCACAAGTGGCAAGAACTGATCCCAAGCACCCCCAAAGTCCATCACACACGCACAAAGCATATCCTCTAATATCTAAATAGTGCGCTCGGACTGTCCGTCCGTCTGAGGATGAAATGTTATACTCAACTCCACACGAGTACCCAACTCACGATGTATAACTCTCTAGAACCGTGATGTAAATTGCGTATCCCGGCCAGAGATGATAGATACCGATATGCCAAGAAGCCTGATAATCTCGGAGATGTAAACCTGAGCCAGCTGCTCTGAAGAATAAGTAGTAGCCACAGGAATGAAATGGGCTGACTTGGTCAATCTATCCATAATCACCCAAACTGCATCGAACTTCCTCCGAGTCTGTGGGAGCCCAACAACGAAATTTATAGTGATCTGCTCCCATTTCCACTCTGGAATCTCTAACTTCTGAAGCAATCCACCTGGTCGTTGATGCTCATATTTCACCTGCTGATAATTTAGACAACGAGCTACATATTCCACTATGTCTTTCTTCATCCGCCTCCAACAATAGTATTGCCTCAAGTCCTGATACATCTCCACGGCACTTGGGAGAATGGAGTACCGCGAACTGTGAGCCTCCTGAAGAATCAACTCACGCAACCCATCTACATTGGGCACACATAGCCTTCCTTGCATTCGTAATACACCGTCATATCCAATAGTGACTTACTTGGCATCACCGTGCTGAACTGCGTCCTTAAGGACAAGAAGATGGGGGTCATCATACTGACGCTCTCTGATACAATCATAAAGAGAAGACTGAGAAACCACACAAGCCAAAACTCGGCTCGGCTCAAAAATATCCAATCTGACAAACTGGTTGGCCAAGGCCTGAACATCCAAGACTAAAGGCCTCTTTGCTACCGGTAAATATGCTAAGCTTCCCAAACTCTCCGCCTTGTGACTCAAGGCATCGGCCACCACATTGGCCTTCCCGGGATGATAGAGAATAGTGATATCATAATCCTTAAGCAACTCTAATCACCTCTGCTGCCGCAAGTTAAGATCCTTCTGTTTAAAAATATGTTATTGACTCTAGTGATCGGTGTAGACCTCATAAGGGACACCATATAAATAGTGCCGCCAGATCTTCAAGGCATGAACAATAACTGCTAATTCAAGATCGTGGAAATGGTAATTTTTCTCATGTACCTTTAATTGTCTGGACACATAGGCAATCACCCTACCGTCTTGCATCAACACTACGCCGAGACCAACACGCGACGTATCATAATAGATAGTATAAGACCCTGAACCTGAAGGCAACACCAATACTGGGGCTATAGTCAAAGTTGTCTTGAGCTTTTGAAAGCTCTCCTCACATTCCTCGGTCCACCTGAACGGAGCACCTTTCTGGGTTAATTTGGTCATAGGTGCAGCAATAGAAGAGAAACCCTGTACAAAATGGCGATAATACCCCGCCAAGCCAAGAAAACTCTGGATATCTATAGTTGATGACGACCTGGACCAATTTTGCACTACCTCAATCTTCTTTGGATCTACCTTAATCCCCTCACACGAAACTATATGACCCAAGAATGCCACTGAATCTAGCCAAAATTCATACTTTGAAAATTTTGCATATAACTTCTTTTCTCTCAAAGTCTGAAGCACAGTCCTCAGGTGCTACTCATGATCCTCTCGGCTCCGGGAGTACAACAGAATGTCGTCAGTTAAACACAATGATGAATGAGTCAAGATAGGGCTAAAATACATTGTTTATCAAATGCATAAATGCTGCTGGAGCGTTGGTCAACCCAAAAGACATCACGAGAAACTCGTAATGACCATACCAAGTCCTGAAAGCAGTCTTCGGGATATCTGGCTCCCGAATCTTCAATTGATGATAGCCTGAATGCAAGTCAATCTTAGAGAACACTCTGGCATCCTGAAGCTGATCAAATAGGTCATTAATACGTGGCAATGGATACATGTTCTTCACTGTAATTTTGTTTAACTGGCGATAATTGATACACATTCGCATAGAACTGTCCTTCTTCTTCATAAACAAGACAGGAGCACCCCAAGGCGACATACTAGGCCGAATGAAGCCCTTATCAAGCAACTCTTGCAACTGTTCCTTTAATTCTTTTAATTCTGTTGGGGCCATACGATATGGTAGAATAGCTGAGTGCTCGATAATAAATCAATGCCAAAGTCAATATCCCTGTCAGGTGGCATACCCGGAAGATCCGCTGGAAATACATCTGGAAAATACCTTACTACCAGAACTGACTCGATGGTAGGAATATCAACACTAACATCTCTCATATAGACCATATACGCATCACACCACTTCTAAACCATTCGTTGAGTCTTAAGAAATTAAACAACCCTGCTAGGAACATAATCTAAGGTACCTCTCCACTCTAGCCGCGGTAGACCTGGAATAGCCAACGTCACCGTCTTGGCGTAACAATCAAGGATAGCGTGATAGGACGACAACCAGTCCATGCCCAAAATAATATCGAAATCCACCATACTGAGCAATAATAAATCAGCTATGGTCTCAAAACCACTGATAACAATCAAACACGACCGACACATGCTGTCAACAATAATAGAATCACCCACAGGTGTATATACATAAACAGAAGAACTCAAAGAATCACGGGATACACCCAAATACGGGGCAAAATAAGATGACACATAAGAATAAGTGGAGCTTGGATCAAATAAGACTGATGTATATCTATGACAGACCGGAACAATACTTGTGATAACAGAATCAGATGCAACTGCCTTCGTCCTAGTAGGAAGGGCATAATATCTGGCCTGGCCTCCCCCTCTAGGGCGACCTCTACTTGTCCGACCTCCACCTCTAGCTGGCTGTGTAGGTGGAGTGGCAACCGGTGCAGTAATCATGGCCTGAGAAGCTTGAGGGCCTTGTGGAATAGATGGGGCCTAAGAAATCTGTGGAGGCGCACCCCTCCTAAGTCTGGGGCAATCCCTCATTATATAACGAGTTTCATCACACTCAAAACAAGCCCTATGAGGACGTGGCTGCTGGGACTGACTCAGGCCTGATCGGCTGGACTGACTACTGAAAGCACCCCGTGAAAGAGGTACAATAGACACTGGTGGTGCATAATATAGAACCTGAGGTCTGGGAGTAACTGGAATACCACTGGAAGCTGGAAGTGATGAATGAATAGGATGGCTCACATAGCCTCTACCATGATGGGCTGCAGCTGGGGCACGAAAACTGTTATATGTGCCAGAATCTCGAGGTCTATTGGCTTCCCTTTCTTCTCTCTCCCTAGTCCGCATACCCCCCAACCTCTTAGCGATTGACACCACCTATTGGTATGTAATGTTCATCTCCAACTCTCGGGCTATACTGAATCTGATACTAGGGTGGAGCCTCTCAATAAATCGATGGACACGCTCTCTAACAGTAACAACTAGGGCAGGTGCATGCCTGGATAGATCACTGAATCGGACTGCATACTTCGATACTTTCATAGAGCCCTGGCGTAACTGTCAAACTCTGCGTGCCATGTATCTCTGAGACTCTGAGGAACATACTCCCTCAAGAATATATCTGAAAACTGAGTCCAAGTGAGCGAAGCTGCCTCAGCCGGACTAGAATCAACCCTGCCTGCTAGAGAGCCAAACATGCTCAAAAACTAGGCAAGAATTTCCTGAAGTGCAGGGGTAGTAACAGGCGTCTCAAGTGCCTGCTCTCTAACTGGAGCTATTGTTGCTCCTCTGCAGCAACTCGTGCAGGTGCTCTGGCTGCACCACGTGGTCTTCCTCGGCCTCTGCCCTGACTCCGACCTATTGTGGCTCCAACAACGGGTGCGGGAGTCTGATCATCGGATCCAGTTGTACGTGTCCTCACCATCTGTGAGAGAATAGAAAGGCAATGGTTTAGAATTTCGAAGTCAACAAATGCTCACAATAAGGAATCAAAGAAGTGAACCTTTTCCTAACAGTCCCATAGCCTCCCGAAGATAAGTACAAACGTCTCTGTATCGATCCGCGAAACTCTACTAAACTTGCTTGTGACTCATAACACATATGAACCTAGAGCTCTGATACCAACTTGTTACGACCCCAATGCTGTGATGGCACCTAGTCCTTAAGACTAGGTAAGCCTAAAAATTATACAAAATAATGGAATAAAAAACTGAAACTCCAATCTCAACATATAAAATAAATAAAACCGCGATTCAAAATAGTTACAACTCCTAAAATCCGATAGAAATAAGTCACAAGCTTCTAAGAAGAATACTAAGTGTCTTTAAAATTCAGAGTCTAATGAAGATAAGGAAAACAACATAATAAATATAGAGGGGAACTCCGAGGTCTACGGACGCTGGTAGATGTACCTTGAAGTCTCCACGTACAGACTAGCTCACTGATTGATACTTAGTCTGGTAGGAAGTACCTGGATCTGCACAAAAAGATATGCAGAAGCGTAGTATGAGTACACCATATCGGTACCAATAAGTGCCAAGCCAAACCTCTGTAGAGTAGTGACGAGGTCAGGTCAGGGCCCTACTGAAAATAATAAAAGACAGGGCGAACAGTTTAACAATATAATAATAATAATGATAATGAAAGTGAATCAAGTAAGGAGTATGTCACAATTTAACTGCACAGAGTAAGGGCAAATAATACAGCACGGAAGAAAAACAGGAATTTACATATTTAGGGAAAAACAAAACAATCAAGAAGGGTACACCAATAGAAAAATATCAACAAGGGCACTCCCGAGGTACCGCCTCATAGTCCCAAATCATAAATAAATTCACAATATTCTTTTTTCTTATATCACCGCGGGAGCCTTCACATTTAATTTAAAAGAAATCATTTTTTTCCAAAATAGCATCCTGCGTTTTAGCCACCCTTATCACAGCGCATGGCTTCTAGTAGTTCCCCTACTAGCCACGCTTATCAAGCCCACCTTATCTCACCGCATGCATTTTAACACCCAAACCTTATACTACCGCATGCGTATTAATATCACAATCTGCACCTCAAGTGCCCAAATATTTTAACTTGCCAAATAATTCAACCACAACATTATTTTCTACAATAAGGAGCTCACGACTCAATCACAATGTATACAAAAATCTTAACAAAATATTCGGGTGTGAATAACTTAACAAAAATAATATTTCACAAATTTAACACTTTGCCTCAATACCAAATTTTAAATGTCAAATACTTCATATTAATAATTGTTCAATTAAGAAATTTAACTTTCAAATAATGAGCACAAAATAAAATAAACAAAGCTTCAATTAAACAGGTAAAGCAATTAGCAGAAAAAGGTAAAACAAATTTAAAATATAAAAATAGACCAATGATGGTGAGTATAACAAGATAAAATAATTTAATTAATAAGTGACAGAGATCTACACAATTTAAAATCAGAATTTTCCACATTTAGCTCGTGTACACACTCATCACCTCACGTACACGGCTTTCAATACATCACAATTTTCATAACAATACCAATCCTAAGGGGAATTTTTCCCACAAGGTTAGACAAGTCACTTACCTCGATCGTGTAATTCTTTACTCTACTTTGCCTTTGCCTCGTGAATTGTCCTCTGAAAGTCTCATATCTAGTTACAATTAATTCGATTCATTATATACAAATTATTGGAATTAATTCCATATGAAAACACTAATTTTCCAACAAAATCCGAAATTTAACTCAAAATTGCCAGTAGGGCCCACGTCTCAAATCGGATAAAAGTTACAAGATATGAACGAACATTCAACCACGAGTCCAACCATACCAAACTTACTACATTCTGATAACAATTCAGCCCTCAAATCTTCAAATTTATTCAAGAGGATTTTCAAAATTTTCCAACTTAAATTGCCAATTAAATGTTAAAAACAACCATAGATTCGGGTACTTTAACCAAAATTGAGTTAAGGACACTTACCCCAATATTTTTCTTGAAAAATCTCCTGAAAATCGCCTCACCCGAACTCTTAAAATCCGAAAATGGGTAAAAATGACCAACCCCCAAATTATATGTTTTGTCCAGGTATTTTCGCATTTGCGGACCAATTGTCGCTTCTGCGGAGTCGCATTTGCGATCGCATTTCCGCTTCTGCGGAGAAGCACCGGAAAGCTTCCTTCGCACCTGTGGACAATGGTTCGCTTTTGCGCAACCGCTGGTGTGACCCCGTCTACCGCTTTTGTGCTTCTCTCGCTTCTGCGGTTCATTCTATCGCAGAATCGCCTCCGCTTCTGCGGAGCTCGTTCCTCTTCTGCAACTCCAACTGGGAAGCCCTTTGTCCTCTTCTGCGAGCTACAGCTCGCTTGTGCGAGTCCGCACCTGCGGTCAGTCCCTCCGCAGGTGCGATGACACTAGAAGCTGCAAATTTCAGAATTTGCCTTAGTCCAAAAATTAATCCGATTTCAATCCGAATCACACTTGGGGTACTCTAGACCCTGTCCAAATATACCAACAAGTCCCGTAATATAATACGGATCTACTCGGGGTTTCAAATTACATCAAACCACATCGAAATTATGAATTGCACCTCAAATCTCACTTATGAGTTTTCAAGTTTTAAATTTACAAAACTCGTGCTGAAACGTATTAAATGAATCCGGAATGGCTTCAAATTTGGCACACAAGTCATAAATGATATAACAGACCTATTCAAATTTCCAGAATCGGATTCCGGCCCCGATATCAGAAAGTCAACTCCCCGATCAAACTTCTAAACCTAAATTTTTTATTTTCGCCATTTCAAGCCTAATTTAACTACGGACTTTCAAATAATTTTTCGGACACACTCCTAAGTCCAAAATTACTATACAGAGCTATTATAATCATCAAAACTCTATTCCTGGGTCGTTTATATATAAGTCAACATCCGATCAACCATTTCAACTTAAGCTTTCAACCTTGAGACTAAGTGTCTCAATTTATTTTGAAATCTCTCCGGACCCGAACCGATTACCCCGGCAAGTCATATAACAACTATAAAGTATAAAATAAGCAGTAAAGAGGGAAATGGGGCTACAGCCCTCAAAACGACCAGCCAGGTCGTTACAATAATTAATTATATAAAATTTATTTTTAGTTTATATATTGTTATAAATGTATCAAATTTGTATGAAATTTACTTTTAATTTGTATGTTGTTGTACCATACAATTTTGTATGCGGCTGCTATCACTTAATCCTAGATAACTAACTGGGTCAATTTCCTTTCATGTCTGCGGTAATATTGGACTTATTTTGGGATAAACATGTATTCATGCTGCTAGGTATCAGGTCATTGCACTTCTTTCCCTTTAGCTTTATAGTACACTAGCGAGACTAAAAGGAGTACACGCCCAAAAAGTAGGTTCCAACAATTACATTGCTTGACAGTGACAATTAAGGAAATGTTACAAGCAATTAAGGCCGCAGAAAAATAAGGAAAGAGGAAAGGAGAAAAAAAGAAGAAAATTGTGTAACTAAACCCCCTAATTTAAGGCACTAATAATGGATAATATATAGTTTGTAAGTAATCCTTGTTTAGGGCAGGTAATATATAAAACTAGGACAATTTTGGTAAATTAGTTTCAAATATAACATAGGAAGGAAAAAATTTCAATATTTAAACAAGGCCATGTGGAATTCAAATTAACTTGTAAACACGAAAGAAAGAGAAGAAAAGACATACAATATTAATAGAGGTTTAGCTATGAATTCTATTTTGAGAATGAGAATGCTAACCATATTTCTTATTGGAATGTTATGGTTTAGTTGCTTTGTGAGAAGTGAACTAAATACCAACGAGGCGAGCCATATATGCAATGGAAATCGGTATGATAAGAGTAGTCCTTTGACTCTAACCTTAGGTTATGTTCTTGAAGCTTTGACGAATAGGCTGTTTGGATTGACTTATTGTAAGTGCTTATTGGCTTTTAATCATTTTTTTAGTTTTTGTAGTATTTGACAATGATAAAAAGTGTTTAAAAATACTCACTTTTAGGCATGAAAAGTATAAAAATAAGTCAAAAGCCAAAAGATGGATATTACCATCTTATGACTTTTGGATAGGGGTGTACATAGGCCGAGTTGGTTCGGATTTTTTAGTTACCAAACCAAACCAGTGGTATTGGGTTTTTAAATGTATAAACCAAACCAAACTAACAAAGTCGGGTTTTTTAATCTAGATTTTTCTCGGGTTTTCAGCTTTTTTTTTCCGATAAAGTCTTCATAGCACAAAATATGTAACTTGTGCTCCAAATATTTTTTTAATCCTAGTAAGATACAACTATATAATGTATTTTCCAAGAAAACAACACAATAATATGAGATAAGTCATAGCATTATATTAAAATATTCAATAACAAAGATAATAAAATTGCATAAAGTAAATATTGTTAATTAATTAGACATAACAAAATTAACATAATCTAAAAGTCATGCTAAAATAAGTACAGCTAATTAATAAGTACTATTAATTACATAACTAAGCACTAAAGAAAAAGATAAACTAAGTTATGCATTTTTATTATAAACCAATGTAAAATTAAAAAATAGATATCCAACACTATCATCATTCCTAACGTTGAATTGAATTTCTTTTGTTAGCATTAATATTGATTTGAATTTTATTTGAGTTACTACATTTATGGGCTATAAAATTTATTTACCATTCAAGTCCAAACTTGAAATAATATGTTACAAGATAAAAATGTGAAAAAATTTAAGAAATATTTATATATTACATTACAATAAATATTTATATGTATAAATAGTTTTAAAAATTGTATAAATGTATTATCAGGTTGGTTTGGTTTCGGTTTGATTTTTTTTTAGTTAAAACCAAACCAATTATGGTCGGGTTATTTTTCCAAACCAAACCAAATCAAACCAAACGACAGTCGAATTTTTTTTTTTCGGTTTCACTTGGATTATTGGTTTGATTTCTCCGGCTTGGCCAAACAGACTATAAGTAGTGTAAAATCTTTCTTTGTTGACTGTTGAGTACTTGTAATGGTCCCATTGGAGGTCAAGTCAAGTTTGTTGACTGCTCAATGAGGTATGAACAGTACTCTTTCAGCCAAATAAACCAGAGGCTTTGTTTGTTAGCTCGTGTTCTACCACGTGTACATTTTCCTGCAAGGGTACTGATAACGAAATTAATTATCGTTGATCTTCTAGTATTGTCTTTCTAGTGATTGTTACCATCCATCATCTTATTCTTTTCGTTGCCATTGTTTTACTACTGCAATGGTATTGTTGAGTTCAAAATTTTATGGTGTGGTTGACTTATCCTCATAATTAATGTGATTTCTTATGTCTGCTAAAGTTGCAATATTTTTCCAGTTTATGTTTGAAGATTCAGTACTCCAACTACATTTCTCACTCCGTCCGTTTCAATTTATATGTCTTAGTTTAACTAGATACAAAGTTTAAGAATGTACAAAGAACTTTTGAATCTTATAGAGTTATAGTCTTAAGCTAGATCATGTGTATAACATACAAAAAATTAACAGAGCTAAAGACGAAAAGTAAAATTAAAATTTTTAAAAAAATGAGAAAGAGAGGAATAAGCAAACGTTAAACGCATTAGTACCTTCTCTTGCGAGCTGATGCAAGTAAGGTGGCTCACGGACGGAATATTGGGCCTGTTCTGGGCTCCAACAACCAGTCCCCCCCCCCCCCCAATAAGAGAGGCTTAGTAAAGATATGAGCCAATTGAGAAGTGTGAACTTAACGTGGACCTATGTTACGCAAATTTTTCAAGATGCTACTGTATTCATGTCAGATCCTTAAAAAATGCAATATTTTTGGAGGATCCGACATACATTCGCTGGTATTTTTGAAGAATTCGAACAACATAAATATAGACTATACTAATCGATCAATTGGTGAGCATCTCCAGCACATGTTAGTTCATTTCCATGTGCTTCAGCAGATAATAAGGCATTATTGATAGGTTGTTTCTTAAGACTCCAGGACACAAGGCTGCCACCCAATAACAAGAGAAGAGATAACCAATTTACATGGTCATCCCAGGTGAAATTTTAAGTTACTTAACTAATTTCACATTAATACACAAAAAAATACTAAACTATTTTTTGCGAGAAAAAAATCACTTAATTTTATCTAAGTATCACGAAAATCACTAAACTAATTTTCCAAAGAAAATGTCAGTCAACTTTACCTAAGTATACGAAACTCACTAAATTATTTTTGTAGTAAAAAAAATCACTTAGTTTTGCTTAAATATTGCATAAAGTCACTAGCTATGAGGAAACAAATAAGAAATTTTTCATGATACTAAGTAAAATTGAGTGACTTTCTGGTTACCAAAAATAGTTTACTTAAGACTTGTGATACTTAGCTCGAGTAATCTTTTTATTACAAAAATAGCTTAGTGACTTTCATACAATAAATTCAAAGTTGAGTGACCAACCGTTAATCACCCCGACGATAAGCACCACCTAGAAAAGACTTCTCTCTCTTCTCCATATAATTGCGTCCACGCCAAAACTGAACCAATATTCACTAAGATATAAGCAAGACCATGCCAAAAATAGACAATCAGTACGAAATGGAGATATATATGCCGTACGTCTTTGCCGGCGACGTATACGTAATATTAAAAAAAGCATACATTGTATGTTATCTATATATAGCGTGGAAAAAGACAAGCCAATTAGACCTAAATAATGGAGTATTTAATTTCATTTGGTGGAGAGATCAATGAATGGTTAAATTTATTTAAACAATTAAGAACATGTGAAACGTAACTCAAATTTGTAACACAAAGAAACAGAGAGGCTAGCTATGGATTCTATCTTGAGAATAAGCGTGCTAACCACATTTCTTATAATTGGAATGTTAGGGTTTAGTTGCTTTGTGAGAAGTGAACCAAATACCAATGAAGTGGACCATATATGCAATAGAAATGTGTATGATAAAAATGGTCCTTTTGCACTAAGCTTGGCTTATGTTTTTGAAGCTTTACAAAATGTGACTCCAAATCAAGGTTATACTTACTATTCTACCTCTCCTTATCCTAATAATGCTTTAGCTTATGGCCATGCTACTTGCAACCCAATTTTAGAATTTTCAGACTGTGGCCTTTGTTTAAGTAGTGCAAAATCTTTCCTGTTGAGTACTTGTGATGGTCGTATTGGAGGTCAAGTCAAGTTTGTTGATTGTTCAATGAGGTACGAACAATACTCATTCAGCAAATAAACCAAGGGGTGTGACCAGGAAATTTCTCGTTGATCTTTTGGTGTTATCATTTGTATCTTTTTCCGTTCATCTTCTTTTCTTGCCATTGTTAATGTGTTTTATTAATGGTGTTGTTGAGTTTTAACATTAGTGTTGTCGTCGACTTTCCTTGTAATGTGACTTCTTATGTTTGTTAAGGTTTCAATAATTATTTCCCGTTTATGTTTGAAGATTCACTCCTCATTTCCTGAGATCTAATTTAGCCGGATATATGGAAGAATTGGATATAAAAAGAAAAAGGTGCTACTTTAGAATGAGTCAAGCTTTATCACTTTAATTTATCATTAATTCTTAACTAAGATGAAATTACCCACTAATTAACTCATAATAGTAAGTATATATTGTTAGGATCGGGAACCCGGGTAGTGCGGAATTTAGCCAAACAACGGTATAATGACAATAACAAAGACAATTGAAGTTGATAACAACGACAATTAAAGCATATAAAGAAGACACCAATTTAACGTGGTTCGGTCAAAGTGACCTACGTCCACAAGCGGAGATGGACAATTTACTATAACAATAAGAGTACAAAAGAGAGTACAAAATTAGAGTAAATACTCTAATTAATCCTAAATACCCTAAGGGAATAACCTCACAAGATCAATCCAAAGAAAGGGTTCACACAAGTGCTTCCCAACACTAACTCTCATACAAAACACTCTTAATAAAGGAAGAAACAAGAAATGAAGACTCAAGTCTTGTTGGTGTGTATTCAAATGAGTTGAGAGTCCTCATTATATAGAAAGAGAAGAAAGAAATGCTTGGCCAACAATTGACCACATCCTCTCAAAATACAAGGCCATTTATTTGGCCAACAAGGCCTTAAATAAAAGGCTTCCCAACAAGGCTCACAAATAAAAAGCCTAAAAATAAGGTCACCTTTTACATATATTGAAACAACTGAAATACGAAAATTAAGACAAGCAACAACCATGAAAAGTAATAGCCCGGACCACCAATTATAAAGAGAAAAGAAAATGAAGAAGCTGAACTGAGCAATTGTAGATTTTGATATGTATTCGGAAGTGGAAGGGGGCTTTTACGTCGCGAGATTTTAAAAAAAAAATTAATTTGAGTCCCATATTGGTGGAAAAATATATATGGGACTGCTTATATGGTTTTGGACAATTCTTACCTTATGAGCTAATTTTTGGATTGAGTTAGACCTTAAGGTTCATTTCTTTAATATGGTATCAGAGCCCAAGTTTATCCCAATTTACCCGATGTTGGGTCTACTAATTATATGGTCTTGGGCAATTATTTTTCACTCTTAAGAAAATCTCTAGCTTGTGAGTTGATCCTTGTGTCCGCATCTGTTGGTTAGATATAGTTTCAATAACAAATATAATATGTACAAAAGTAACCAAATTAGGCAGTGGTTTTTCGACTCTTCCTCCAACATGCACATAGCTGAAACTTAGTTCATCGAGCCTCTATGTAGAGAGAAATTAAAGAAAATTTTCTGGCCAACTATTTGAATGGTTTGATGTGTCAAAGAAAGGTTTAAATTTCTGGCAAGTTATATGGTTGTACTAGTTTCTTTTCTTTGGCAAAGATTCTTTAGAATTCATTGGAGAAAAGTTCCTAATACTTATTCTTTTGTCTGTTTCATATTCACAAGAGTGGCATTTTGTTTTTTGTTTTTTTGAGATTTTGAAGATAGTTTGACAAAGTCACAAAGTTGGACCCGAAGGTATTGTATGCAGACACGAACTATGGCCGTCAAAGCTGTCAGCTTTGAGGTTACGCATTACTTCCATATATTCTCAGAAAACGACTATCGTTTGAGACATACATATCTTCATTCTTTTCTCAATATATATATATATATATATAGGGGAGGAGCTAGTGTGTAGGTTTTGGATTCGGTCAAACTCAGTAAAATTTATTAAATATGTATAAAATATTAATTTAAAATTTAATAACTTAAAAATATTAAAATTTTGAGCTCATAAATTTTAAATTCTGGCTGTGTATATTTATGTATATCTTAATATTCAATTTAATAGATCTTTCAAGTTCCAAGTCAACATTATCCAGAAGTGGATATTCAATGAAGGCATGCGATTCACGTCGAATTGAAATATATTGCTGCAACCACGTTTGGTATTATGATATTACTCCACTGGCTAACGTAACAAATGCTCTTTACTTTATATTTTATAGTGATACAGATTTGTTCAGTAAAAGAAAGATGCAAATAAAGAGTTAAAAACAGAAGAAGAAGTCTCAGTACTTACATACTTGTAAATGTTTGGATTGTTTTTTTTTTTTTTTTTTTTCCCACTCGGTGTCCGGTACCCATATTGGGGCCCGACTAAATCCAGATTCGCGTCGGGAAGTCCCACATTGGGGATAAAGCGCTCTCTAACAAAGACGACTTCATGCCCAAGGACACGAACCCGAGATCTCTCGTTAAGGATGAAAGAGTACTTACCACTTTACCCCAACCCTTTGTTTGGTTCTCAATATTATTCATCAAATTTGAAAAGTGGATATAAAATCCAAAACGATATTTTCCTAATGAATCGCACTTCTTTTGTATTGTACACAATTTGATCACTTGAAATTTTTCTTGCTAACACCTCAATTTAAGCCTAGTAATTGTACAACAATATATTAATGTGAAGGCGAAATTAATATTATAAATTTAAGGATCATTTTGTAAGTAATTATACACTAGATTAAAGCCAGTAATCTAAAATCCAAACAGCCAGGTTAATCGTAAATAATTATACGTTATTAGTGTATATAACTTAAATATATTATTTATAATGTAATAAATAAGTGATCATCTAGTAAAAGGAAAAAGAGAAAGTAAAGAGGGGCTCAATAGTAATTAGATTCCTCGTACCAAAGGTATGACCTAGTGGTCAATGAAGTGGGTTAAGAATCACGAGGCCGCAGGTTCAGCGGAGGTAAAAACATTAGTGATTTTTCTCATTTGTCCAAGCGTTAGGAAACAAAATTACTTGATACTTGTACTTTTAGAAGGCAACAAATATCTCGTAAAATTAATCGAAATACGCACAAGCTGACGTAGACATCAAGGTTATCCAAAGGAAAATAGTCATTAGATTCCTCGTGGAACGCCGTATATTGGTAACCAAACACACAAACCTTTAATTAAAGAACGATTAAACCATATGAAGCAAAATATAAAATTGCTATGCAAAACATGTACCTTCTTTGTTTTGTATTCTTTAAAAAAATATTAGGGTTTTAGCCAAATTTTGACTTTTAGAGTCATCTTTACCTAGACATGATTGAGTATTCGAGTTTAGTACACAAATATGGAATTGAGAAGTTTTGAGTTTTGGTTTGGACCCGCCAGTGGGAAAAAAAACAAATTTTGCATTATATTTAGGGCCCTTAAATGAAATTAACGGAAAATGAAGTGTTTGAATATAAGAATATTTACTTGTAGGCCCTCTAGTTTCCTTTTTTTGAAGAATTAACCCAAATAGCCGCTCACCCTACCACTTAAACTAAAAATAGCCGGTGAGTGTACAATATATGCATAATTTATGTATTACATGTGTATAATCTATGTATATGGCTACAAGAAGTAAACAATTAATATGGCCGGCTATTTGTGTAAAGATCCCTTTTTTTCCAATTAAGTTTTTTTATGTCTTAGAATTTTCTTCTAATTAGTTGTTCAAATTAATTGGGTGGAATTATCAAATAACTTGCATTCAGCCATGATTTAGGCAGAATTTTCAAATCGGCTCATTCTTTTTCCTCAATTTGACAAAGGCACTATAATTTAGTTTATTTCAAATATGAAATGATGCTTCGAAAAGCTTTTATTTTTTCTCCCCCCACTATATTACTTAGTGGACATCTTTTACATGGAAATGTTATTTTCAAACTTTGGATTATATTTTGTCCAATCAATTACTTGTGAAATAATTATCAGGACCAATAGTTGTACAAGCATCGAAGACAAAATAGAGACAAGTATAAAAATTGACTGCAATTTCAACTGCATAACATGACCGCTAACGCTTTCTAGAATTTTTTGTTAGTGGTAAAATTAATTTAACTTTAAAATCGTTGATTAAACTAACTTGGTGAATAAGACAATACATAAAAACTAAACAAAGACTTGAAGGGAAAAATAAAGCCAGTATTAGAGGATTAGGACAGTTTTCCGGCTAAAATTTGTATTTTCTGGTCACTTTTGTATTTATGTTAACTAAGCTATATTAAGATGAATTGTAGATTACAAAAGAAAGAAAAATGACTTTTATGTTACAAAGCATAACTTGAATAACCATTAATAAAATTTTGGTGGAAATGACATCAGTTAGCCACTTTTGAGCATGTTATTTAAAATATATCCACAATTTATAATGCATTTAAAGATTAGTCAATTCGACCAAACTTCGACGTCCTGAAATTTAAACCTCAATGTTCAAACTTCAGGACATCGTGTCCTAAAGTTCGAAAATTGTGTCCAAAAATTTGAATCTTATATCCTAAATTTGTAATTAGCAGCTCAAAAATTCAGGATACAAAATTCATGATACTTAGTCCTGAAATTTGGACGAATTAGTTAATCTTTAAATACATTATAAATTATAAATATATTTTATATAGTAAGCTTAAAAATAAATATTGGTACACTTCGCCCCGAAATTTACTATGCGATTAACCCAAGGAGAAAGAGATTGGAAAGGAACACAAAACAACATTAATCTCTTTTAGAAGCAACAAGCAATTAGCAAAACTATGACGTAAAAGCCAAATTCATTATTATATAGGTATCGTGAAACTGATTATAATTTGCTTGACGTAACACGACTATTTATATTTTTATGGCTAAGACCTAAGTTAGAATAAAATCAGTTACAATCAACAACCAAAAAGAGACAGACAAAGTGAGAAAGAGAAGAGGAGATGACACTCCACTTTTGTAGAGTCTATTTTCACGAATAAAATTTTCTAACGCTATCATATTTAAGGTGATTTCAAACAATATAGTATATCTTTCTGAATAGAAACTGAAATAATAATCTGAAAATAGGATAAAAACCTATTATAACTAGTTAATTTTTACAAATAATATTAAAAAAATTACACGGTCAGGTTGTTTATACAACTATAATACGTACTACTAATATTTAATTAGGAGTATAGAACTGCTAAGCCAGAAAAAAGAAGAATGAATGTAAACGTGCTCGTAGAAAAGTAATCTCTCCCACGAAGTCCAAGTCCACCTCTCCTCTCCCCCCCCCCTTCCCCCCTCCCCCCACCCCACCACCCAAAAACAAAAACCAACCAAACCCCAGTTTAGGCCCAAAAAAATTAAACTTACCATATTATATTCATTTGTATTTCCTTATAGTACAAAGTTTTTCTATTATTTAGACAAATTCTTGCAAAAAAAAAAAAAGTTTGACAAATATTTTAAAATATATTTTGTTATTATATTGACATGAGAAAAAATTACAGCTTATAATATTTTTTATATAGTTTTTGAATATTTAAATTTTAATTTTAAAATATTATGTTTAACTAATTTAATTTAGTTTCAAAATTTAATCAAATTGACTCCCAATAAGCTAAATGTGTTATTTAAATTGAAACAATGGAGAGTAAGAAGTTAGAAATTTACATGAAATTTCCGAAGTGTTTTTATTCATAAATACATTAGCTCTACCTACCTTAGACCATCTAGACGTATAAATTAAAGCTTGTTTCATTTAAGAAAATTTGGCAAAGACTTCAAATACACAGGCTAGCTACAGCCCCAAGAAAACTCCACTCTTTTTCTTCATGTCAAAAGCTCTTTTCTTGTTTTACCATGGCTCCAATGGAAGTTAGCTCCAAAGAGAGAAAACTCAGAAAAGCTTGTTTTCTGGGTTGTTTTGGATTTTCCATTAATAAAAAAAAGTTATCTTCTGATTATGTTAAGTCAGCCGGCGGCAAGAAAAAAAGGAAGTCTTTGTTGTTTATTTTTAAATTTGTAGGGAAGCATTCGACGGCGGTAAAATCTATTCCGGTGGACATATCGGAGAAGTTCAGCCGGAGTAGAGAAATTCATGTCGTGAAGTCGGAGAAGAAGGATTCTGCTAAAACTCCGGCGACGACCGCTGACATGACTCAGGTGCCGCCGGTTAAGGGTCAAACAAATGTCCCTGAGAAGGTTAATTATAAGGTATGTTAATAGTATTAATTAGCGGCGAGTTTTCGGTCAAGCTCTATCAGTTTGTCTAGTTCAGTTTACCTTTTCAGTGTAGTTTACGAGCTATTGCACACTAGGTTTAAAAACAAATTAGTGACCGCGAGTTCCTTAGTTTAAAAAAAAAAGTTTAGAGGCAATAAAGAGTAAAATTTGAAAGTTGGTATGAACACCACTATTATTTTAAAAAATTAGAATCAATTTTAACATTTGAATGAAAAAGGTAGAATATATTATATTTTGTATAAGTGTCTTCAACTACTTTTAGATTGAGACGTGATTTAATTTGATAGTAATTGGTTACACATGCTTTGTGAGATTGTCTAGAAACTGTATTTTCTGTTATTTAACTAGATATAACTTTAAGAACCCATCTTATGACAAAGTTATTGGTTACATCTTATTTTTAGTGGAGGATAAGATATAAGAAACGAAGCTGAGATGGTTCGGACATGTTAAGAGAAGATGGTTCGGGCATATTAAGAGAAAAAAACACGGATGATAATAATTGGTTATACATGCTTTGTGAGATTGTCTAGAAACTGTATTTTCTGTTATTTAACTAGACATAACTTTAAGAACCCATCTTATCACAAATTAACTTTGTGAGAGTAATTGGTTACATCTTATTTCCCGTGGAGGAGAAGATATGAGAAGCGAGACTCAGATAGTTCGGGAATATTAAGAGAAGAAGCATAGATCATGTCCAGTTAGGAGGTGCGAGGGATTTGCCCTAATGGGTATGAGGAGGGATAGAGATAGGCCAAAAAGTCTTGGGAAGAAGTAATTAGGCAGGATATGGCGCAATTGGAGCTTATTGATGACATGATGACACTTAATAGGAGGGTATGAAGGCCGAGAATTAGGGTAGAAGATTAGTAGGTGGTCGAGCATTTCCCTTTGTCTTCCTCAATTCGATAGCACTAGTGTTAATATGATATCATTGTATATTTAGATTGCTATTACTACCTATCGTTTAATTGCTATCTTGGCTTCTGTTTTCTTAATATTTTGTTGTTGTTACTACTTGTTGTCACTACTTCTTTTATATATATTTTCTTTAGATGGGGATCTATCAGAAGCAATCTCTAAGACTAATTATATCCTACCTTCCCCAGACCCCATATGTGAAAATTCATTGGGTTTTGTTGTATAACTTTAAGAACCATAGTATAAGAAGGAAGAAAGGAGTTGAAAATTATTATGTATTTCCTTAATGATCCAAGTTTAATTCATTTATTAACTTTGTAGATCATATGAAGGAGGTCATTTAAAAGTAAAAGAAATTTGTAGATTTTACACAATTTATGGAGTTTGTGGATATCACATTCACATATTTGTTTTCCAAAATCCATGTTGTTTAGAAAATTTTCTGTGGGAAAATTTTAATTTCTTTCTCTTTTCTGGATCTTGGATCAATGTTATACGTTTCTTATTAATGATTGGTTTACTAGCAATTTCGTCATATTTTTTTCTTGCCCTTCTTTCCTATTTCTTAATTGAGTATGTTTAACAATTTTATTTTTTGACCTCATTATTTTCAGACAAAGGACGATAATAAAATTCAGGACATCATCCACAGAAAGAACAAAAGTTTGGATCATTTGTTCGACAACGCACAAGAACATTCCACGTGTCCAAATGAATTTTCAAGGAGTGTTACTATTTCTAGTACTCATAATTTGAGCCACTTTAATTCACCAAAATACAAGCATGATATCAAGATTTCCCACTCAGTATCTCTGCCGCCATCAAAACGGAAGAAATCACCGGCGGCGACCACCACCGGTGAAGTCAACGACGAGAAGTCAAATCAACGACATGATCAAGAAATTAATAACTACTTTGATTCAATTATTGGGATGTCAATTCTAATGGTGACCCTATTGATAATGTTGTTTTGGGGCAAGGTTTGTGCCATTATTTGTACGTCTGCATGGTTTTATTTTCTCCCTCGGTTTCGACCAAAAAATGAAGCAATCGTCGCCGGAAAAAATGGTGGAGTCGCCGGCGATGTTGATGTCAACTCCGACGAGTACAAGAAGAAAGTTGTGTTGGAAGGGTTTTTGGAGAGAAACCATAGGAGTGGTGTTGGATTTTTGTAGTACTTTTGTTAATATTTTTCTTTTTTTATATATATATTTATTTTGTCCGTTTTGGGTGGAATATTTCTATTCATTTATTTTAAACCAAAAAGCAAAAAAGGGAAGGGAATTAAAAAGAAAAGAAAATGTTTAATTTATGTGAACATGTTTGATTGGGCACAGAATTTAAAAAAAAATGAAGACTTTTGAAATTTGTGGTCCTAAACAAGTCAAAAAGGGGCCTGAGTATTTCTGTGGTTATAAAAGTTTCTCATTAAGGGTAGAATTGTAAGATTAAGTTAAAATATTTCCAAAATTAAAAATGGATCATTCTTTTTTAAACGGATAAAAAGAAAATAGGTTCACGTGGAACGGAGATTTGAATGAATTGTTTATGTAAATTTTTGATGGGGGATTGTTCAAAAGAGATGGCTGTTTTCTTTAGAATACTATTGTCTAATTTCAACTTGGTTTAATTTTTTCATTCACTTGTTTATACCTAATTTGTTACTGAATTATGTTCATCGGTTTATGGTCTAAAACAATTCATACATATTTATGTGACTATAATTTATCTAATTAAAAGAAAAAATAAAATTTTAAAATTAAATTATTCTAAATTTAGAAACGATTCATTCTTTTCTAAAACTGACCAATAAGGAAAACGTTCATTCCTTTTTAAAACGATCTGAGTACTATTAACTTGGTATTCTCACAAGATTCCTAGGTCGTCAGCATATATCTCATGTCACAATTAATCTTTATCAAAATTTATAGCTACTTTTTCGTTTTGCCAAAAATACCAGAAATTGCACCTCAAAAAGTTGAATCAAATTCCAAAATTAGACCAAAAATAAAAGAAAGTGTAAAAATTGCACCTTCAAATGTAAGTTCCTATTAAATCTTTTTTATTTTTACATTTTTTGTTAAACTTAATAATCAGAGTTTAGAGTTTATTAAATATGTGACAGGTATCAAAAGTACTTATTTTTTACACACTTAAAAGACCAAAATTACTCCCTTATATATTTAAGGGAGTACTTTGAACCAATCTCAAACATAAGGTACCGTTTTTGTCATTTTCTCCTTAATTTACCATACTCTCAAACATCGCATTTATCCCCACTCTCACTTCTACTCTTACGATCCAAGAAAACCTCTTACCTTGCCCCCCACACTTTCATTCTTTTCTCCATCCAATGGTGATAGAGCACTCTTCAAGAGGAGAAAGGGCTTATGACATTTTCTCAAGGCTATTAAAGCAGCGAATTGTTTGCAATATTTTATACATGTTTAGATGAACCTATTTGACTGGGCACGGAGTTTAAGAAAAAATGAAGACTTTTAGAATTTGTGGTCCTAAACAATTTAAAAAGGGGCCAAGAGTATTTGTGTGGTTATAAAAGCTTCTAAGTAAAGGTAGAATTGTTAGTTTAAACAAAATTATTTTCAAATTTAGAAATGGGTCATTCTTTTTGGAACAGACCAAAAAAAAATATTAAAATGTATTTAAACTAAGGCTGTCCAACGGGACGGGATGTCCCGACCCGTCCCGTCCCACTTAATTTTAAACAGGATGGGTCCATGTTAAACGGGATACGGGATGGGACAGGATGGCCATTTCGTCCCGTTTATCCCGTCCCATTTCGTCACGTCACGTCCCGTCCCGTCCCGCGTCCCTTTTTTTTTTTAATTATAGCCGTTGGGCAACAACTATAATTGCAAAAATAGCCGTTCCCAACGGCTAAAAACGGTCATATTTGGCCCCCACTCCCCCAAAACACACCCCCTCCCCCAAATTTTTAATATAATCCTTAAATTTATTAAATTACACTTTGGCCCTATTTTCTACTATAAATATCCCGATCTTTCTTTATTTTTTCCCATAAAAATAAATCATTCTCTCTCAAATCTCTTACATTCTATCTATATTATTCTCTCAATTTTCTCGCAATCAAGTGATAAGTTTCAAGTATTTGGACAAATATTTGGAGCAACTTTCAAGCTTCAAATTAATTCGTCAAGTATTTGGAGTAATATTTTGGGCAATTTCTTCAAGTTTCAATATTTAATCACAATGCACTCGTTCCATCTCCTAATTTTAATATATATTTTTTGCGCATTATTTTAGTGCTTAATTTTTGTGTTTACTTTACGTGTTCTATTTTCGTATTTCATTTGTGTTTTTAATATTTGTGTTAATTTTTTAAATTTAATTTCATATTTAAATTATGGCACCTAAAAATATATTTGGCGTATTTAAAAAAACTAGTAAAAAAAGTAGTAAAGGTGAAAGTAGTAGTAGTCCTAATCCTAGCCCTTCTCCTATAATTAGAAAACATATAGATGAAATGACTCATGTTGATGAAACTTTATTTTTCCACCCCCCGCATGTTATAATATTAATTTCGGAGAACAACTAGATCATGAAACTTTACAAAGACAAATTGGCAATGATATTTTTATTGAGGACGAAGAAAATGAGAAAGAAGAATTAGATGAAACACCCACTAGTCCTGCAACACAATCTCCAATACAGAGTCAATCTCGGTCTGGAGCTTTACCCTCTGTATCTCCTGTAAGGGGTAAGCCTAAAGATGAACGTCCCAAAATATCACTTGTATGGAAATTTTTTAAACATGATAAAGTCAAGTCAATGTGCTACATGTGAAATATGTAAGTAACGAACAACTTTTGGCATGGTGGAAGGAGCGTGGCAAGACTTTTCCAACACTTTCAATAATGGCCCGAGATATCCTTGCTTTTCAAGCATCACCAGTAGCATCGGAGAGTACTTTTAGCGCGGCAAGATTTCAAATCGGAGATCATAGACATTCATTAGCGGAGGACAGCCTAGAGATTTCCGTATTATTCAGAGATTGGATTAATTCAGAAAGAAGAAATCTTGGTTTTGAAAAATTAACAACTAGGGAAGAAGAAGAATACAATGAGATACTTAGCACTGGGATGACGACATGGAACTCATGGAACATCAATCAACATTGCCAATTCCAGAACAATGTCCGAGAGAAATTATAGATAAGTTATAACGAAGTTATATAGGAGCTTACAAATATTAGTATGATAATTTGTAATTGGCTACTAAGAGGCCTAGTTCAAACAGAACCCTTCTTAGAAGGTGGCTGCGTAGATTAGGTGCTATTCAAAAGAATTATATTTGTATGTGAGATTTGAAAGTTCTATTAATAAAATAAAAGGCTCTAAGCATTGAATTTGTTTTATGAATTGTCTTACACTCTTACTTAGTTACTTAATGGCTTGAAATTATATTAAATAAATTATAACTCTATTATAAATTTATAATTACTAGAATATTTTATTACAAGTCTTTTGTTTTAATATTTTATAATTCTTTACTTAGTTTCCTAATATTCGTTTAATTTTTAAGTTTATTAAATAAGTCAAAAAATTAGATGTTGTAAACTTTAAAAACTTAGTCATTGTCAAAATAATATCGTTGCCAAACTCAATGCTTAAATGTTTATTTTTTTTAAAACGGCACTTAAGGCCCGCGAACCTGTCCCGTCCCGTCCCGTTTGTTAGCGGGACGGGATGGGCCTACCGTCCGTCCCGTCTCATCCCGTTTGTTAGCGGGACGGGATGTGCCTACCGTTTCGTCCCGTTTGTCCCGTCTCGTCCCGCCACCGTCCTGGCTAAATGTCTTCCCGTCCCGTCCCGTTAATTTTGTCCCGTCACCTGTTGGACCGCCATAATTTAAACATAGAAGTATCTTCTTTCTTTTTTAAAATGGACTAAAAATGTATCCCTAGACAAGTAAGAGAAATTGACATGAAATTTCCGAAGCGCTTTTGTTCATAAACACATATATTAACTAACTCTATCTACCTTAGACCATCTAGATGTATAAATTAAAGCCTTGTTTCATTTAAGAAAATTTGGCAAATACACAGGCCAGCTACAGCCCAAGAAAACTCCGCTCTTTTAATTTTCTTCATGTCAAAAGCTCTTTTCTTGTTTTACCATGGCTCCAATGGAAGTTAGCTCTAAAGAGAGAAAACTCAGAATAGCTTGTTTTCTGGGTTGTTTTGGATTTTCTATTAATAAAAAAAAGCTAGTATCTTCTGATTATGTTAAGTCAGCCGGCAGCAAGAAAAAAATGGAAGTCTTTGTTGTTTATTTCTAAATTTTTAGGGAAGCATTCGACGGCGGCAAAAACTATTCCGGTGGACATATCGGAGAAGTTCAACCAGAGTAGAGAAATTCATGTCTTGAAGCCGGAGAAGAAGGCTTCTGTTAAAACTCCGGCGACCACCGTTGACGTGACTCAGTTACTGGTTAAATGTCAAAAAAACATCCCTGAGAAGGTTAATAATAAGGTACTATATGTTAATATTTAGCTGTGAATTCTCGGTCGAGCTGGTTGTACTGGGCTTGCTTAGTTCAGTTTACCTCTCCGGTGTAATTTGCGAGCTATTGCACTAGAGGAGTTTTACCTACACTGCAGCAGAAGCATGGCCGGACCTAGAGTGCCTCCGAGAGGGTTCGGCCAAAGTCAGTAGCTTTGGTTCGAACCTTGTATTTGTCTTAAAAAATTTATTGAATATATATATAAATTATTAATTTAGAACTTATTAGCTTAAAACGATTAGAATTCCGAACCCATAAACTTGAAATCTTGGCTCCGTCTCTGACCAGAAGGATAGCGGCCGCAGGTTCCCTAGTTTTAAAAAAAATGCGGTGGGAAGTACCGGTAAAATTTGAAAGTTGATATGGATACCATTAGAGGTGTCAATGGTTCGGTTCGGCCGGTTATTTTACAAAATTTGTACCATACCAAATTTTCGGTTATTTCATTTTATATAACCAAAATTAGACTTTTCGAAACCATCTCAATCATCTCGGTTTCTCTTCGGTATCAATACGGTTCGGTTAATTTTTCAGTATTTTTAAAAAATGTCATGCAAGAGTCGTTAGTTAAAGTTAGAATGCGATAATGTATACTTGCATAGTTGCATAGGACTTTGGTAAAACTCTCTAGCTAGATATTTTTATTATTTTAAAAGTGATAATCAAAAGAACATGAAAGATAACCAGAATAGAGATGCATCCCACTATTCTATGGTAGTGTAAAATAAATTAAGCAAAGACATGAGAATTATAAATCATACGGGTGGATATATAAATTGAGTTGGGACTCGAGAATAAAGCTTAATAAAATATTAGTATACAATAAAAGAAACCTAAATTATACAAGCAGAAAGATATCCAATGCACCGTGACTTACTACTGAAGATGGTTGGAACACCTAGTGGCTTGCTACTCAAGATGTTAGAACTAATTTAGTTTCGATATGAGTAGTAGAATAGGTTTGGAAATTGGGACCTTGGATATTAATTATTGGTCACTTGTAACTATTTCCATAATCCCAAGACCCAAGAAATAAAAAATATATTTTTTAGTTTAAAACTTAGTATTTAAAATATACTTTTCATATATAAATTTATTCGGTACGGTTCGGTATTTTTTCGGTTTATTTTTATAAAATTAAAAACCTACCATATTATTCGGTATGATTAAAAATTTATATAATAACCTACGATTTTATTAAAATAAAACTCATAATCGGTTTGGTATGGTTCGATTCGATCGATTTAGTCGATTTTAAATGATCCATTGACATCCCTAGATACCATCGTTATTTAAAAAAAAAAGTTATAACCGATTTTAATATTTGAATGAAAAAGTAGAATATATTGTATATTTCTATGAGTGTCTTCAACTAGTTTTAGATTGAGACGTGATTTTGATAGTAATTGGTTACATATGCTTTGTGAGATTGTTTGGAAAATGTATTTTCTGGTATTTAACTAAAGAATCTGTAAGTTTAAGAACCATAGTATAAGAAGGAAGAGAGTTGAAAATTATTACGTACTATTTCCTTAATGATCCAAGTTTAATCCATTAATTTACTTTGTAGATCATATGAAGGAGGTGGTTTAATAGTAAAAGAAATTTGTAGATTTTACTAGGGTGGCCATAATTTGGGCAAAACCAAATTCCAAACCGAATTTCCGATTTTTTTGGATTTTTGGTTTGGATTTTCGGATTACATATTGGATTTTGGATTTCGGATTGGATATTAAATTTGATATTTCAAATTTTTGGATATCCGAAAATCCAAAATTCTTATACTTTATATTTAGTCCATTATTCATATGTAAATAGTAATAAGTTCAATACCTTATCAATTAGATATTATCTCATATATTTAATATTAATTACTAAGTTATTGTGATACTACTTTCTATTTGAACATGGTTTTACTATTTCTACTCCTTATCGACCATAATAATGTCTCTATTATTTTTTTTAATAATAATTTCATTACTTGAATAGTTCATTTGGATAATTGCGGTGAGAATGAGGAATTTTATAGGCAATTTAACATGAGGACTCATTTGAATATTTATTTTCATAAAAAGAAGAAACTTCTCAACTTATAAACTCAAAATCGAAGATCCAAAATATCATTAATCCGAAACCGAACTTAAAAAATCGGATCCAATCCAAACTTATTTGAATTGAATTTGGATTGTCATTTCTTCGTAAAACCGAAAATCAACAATTTATGGAGTTTGTGGATATCACACTTACCTTCTTTTTTTCTTTTCAAATCCATATTGTTTAGAAAATTTTCTATCTGAGATTTAAATTTCTTTTTCTTTTCTGGATCTTGGACCAATGTACGTTTCTTATTTATGATTATTGATTGGTTTACTAGCAATTTCGTCTTATTTTTTTCTTGCCCTTCTTTACCTATTTTCTATCAGTGATCCAAACTTTTGTTCTTTGTGTGCGAACAAAAGTTTGGATCACTTGTTCGACAACACACAGGAACATTCCACGTGTCCAAATGAATTTCCAAGGAGTGTTACTATTTCTAGTACGCATAATTTGAGCCACTTTAATTCACCCAAATACAAGCATGATATCAAGATTTTCCACTAAGTATCTCTGCCGCCATCAAAACGGAAGAAATCGCAGGCGGCGACCACCACCGATGAAGTCAACGACGATAAGTTAAGTCAAAGACATGATCAAGAAATTAATAACAACTACTTTGATTCAATTATTGGGATGTCAATTCTAATGGTGACCCTATTAATAATGATATAGTGTAATAGTTATGGATTCAATTGGATCTATAACTTTTGACGAAAAGTAAAAAATTAATGTATAAAAATTTATTAAAATTATAAAAATAGTATATATTAACTCATAACTTAATAAATATAATGGGTTCAATTCTAAATATTTTATAACTTAGAATTCATAGAATTTAAATCATGAATTCGCCTCTGCTGATAATGTTGTTTTGGGGCAAGGTTTGTGCCATTATTTGCACGTCTGCATGGTTTTATTTTCTCCCTCGGTTTCGACCGAAGAATAAAGCAGTCGTCGCCGGCAAAAATGGTGGAGTCGCCGGCGATGTTGATATCAACTCCGATGAGTACAAGAAGAAAGTTGTGTTAGAAGGGTTTTTAGAGAGAAACCACAGGAGTGGAGTTGTATCTTAATTTGCAGGTCTTTTGCTAATGTTTTTTTTTTTTTTTTTGGTAATTTACCAAAACCTATTTCCTTAATTTTTGTTCTTTTTGGGTGGAATATTTCTATATTTTTTAAACGAGAAAGAGAAAGGAAAAGGAGAAACACTTTTTTCAGTTCAAATCGATTTTTTGTGTACAATTTTGACATGTAAGGCGTGTTCAAAGAGATGGCTGTTTGCTCAAGAAGACTGTCTAATTTTCAACTTCCTTTAATTTTCTTATTCACTTGTTTATTATTCCCTAATTGTTATTCTTGTTTTACTAGCAGTTAATGTCTCGTGATGTTGATTAGAGGAGGTACGTGCCCCAATGAGAGAAAATAGATTATTACAGGAGGGGTCAGACTGTAATTACGAATCTTTTCATCCAAAAGAGTAATAAATAATTAAAGTACGGAAAAGAATTTTGGAAAAGAAATACTGCAGCATGATATATTTGTGAAGTTTAAGAATGAACGTAAGACTATTAAAACTTGTGATTTAAAATAAGTTATAGAAAATTCGGTAGCTATAAGTCATCACATTAAGGATCAAATGAGAAATTTAAGTTAAATTGTTACGAAATATTAAAAAATATTATTTTTTTTTAAACAGACTAAAAAAAAAAATATCATATAAATTAGGACGAAGCCAGTAATATTATTGTCAACGGCCGAACCCGGTGAAATTCTAACACTAAATATAGGGCTGAGTTTGGACTGTGCTTGATTAGTACCTAGGTAAGAGAAGAGTAGAGGAATATTGTATTTCCTAAAGAAAGAAAATAGAGCCACTGCTAGAAAGAAAATAGAGCCACTGCTCGAATTCGCTTTTGGGCCTAACTATTTCCTTGTATGCTTTGGTGCTCAATGTAATGATTTGTCGTGTCTCATGCCACATAGACGTCATTTGGCATATATTAATGTCATGTGTAAGTTTACATAGGAGGAAAGCTAGTATTTGTGAAAAAATTCTAAAGAAGTATGGACATTTCCTTTGGAAGACCCTAAATACCTATGGATTTGCTAGGAAAGTCCTTGGAATCTTCTAGGCTTGTAGAGAAATCTAGAGAACGCCCTTATCTTGTAAATATTAAAGACTTGTGTAACAATTAATATTTACACACTAGCCCCTAGGAGACTAGTATATAAAGGGGGCCATTCATTTGTATTTCACCAACCAAACAAGTCAAGTTCTCTCTAATACAAAGCTTCCTTTAACAATTCTCTTGTGTTCTTTCTACCATTCTCTTAGCGATCTTGAGTGTGGTAAGGCTAACTTGGCATAGCAAGAACGTGAGCAAGTTGTGCAAGATCGTGAGCGAGTTGTGAAGTGCCGCACGCGTACTTAGTTAACAACTACGGACGTGACAACGTGATATCAGAGCAAAGGTTGAAACTAAGGGAATGGCGAACGCTGCCAACACCCAAGCCAACATCATCCAAGATGTTGCTGGCAAGAGTGGTCGAAACAAAAAGAGAAATGCCACCAATAAGAGCAAGGAGGTGTCACCTAAGGTTGTGTCAAACGAAGAGCTTACATCTCAAGAACCATCTGCCACTGAGGCGAGCGAGGATGAAGTGGAGGTCCTGCCCGAGGACGTCTCACTGATGAACGCGGAGATGGACACCGTGGAGATCTTTGGCCAACGCTTGGGAAAGGTGGAAGACACCCTTAGCGTTTTTTAGGGGCACACTCATGAAGAGATTGAGAGTATCCGAAATGACTTGGAGAGAAGTACACATACCGAGATAGAACTAAGGCAAACCATCACTGCCTTAGAGTGCAGACTCATGGAGGCTTTGAGTACTATTGATGCTATGAAGGCAAAGATAGAGTCACTCGACGAGCATGTTAGTGCTGGCGTGACCGAGCCAGCCAACAATGTTGTGGTGACGAGGGAGGCCAAGATCGAGACTCCCAAACCCCCGGTGTTCAAAGGTGTTCATGATGCACAAGAAGTGAAAAACTTCTGCTGGCACTTGGAGAACTACTTCAGGCACGGCAAAGTGAGGGACGACGAGGCCATGATCAGCACTGCAGTGTTGTACTTCTCAGAGACTGCCATGCTATGGTGGAGAAGGAAGATGGCCGACATGGATAAAGGTCTATGTACTATTAGCACGTGGGATCAGTTCAAAGCCGAGTTCAAACGATAATTCTTTCCAAACAATGTCTTGTACGAGGCAAGGCGCAAGTTTAGGAAGTTAAAGCAAACATGGAGCATACGTGTCTATGTCAAGGAGTTCACTACTCTTATGCTTCAAATCCCCAACTTGACCAATAATGACTTGTTGTTCCACTTCATGGACGGGTTGCAAAATTGGGATAAGCAAGAGTTCCAACGCTGGCAAGTTGCAGGTATAGACCAAACCATAGTGGAGGCCGAATCATTGATGGATTTCAGGCATGACAAGCACAACAAAGTCAAAGGAAAAGAATCAAAGTTTAACAATGTCAAAGGTGGGAGAGACTGTGGCAAAGGCAAGGAGATACAACAACAATACTACAAGACTCAAGATTCCAAAATGTCGAGTGGTCGTTAGGGCTACGCCGAGAAGAAGGCGCTGGCAGAGAAGAAGGCGCAGGCCAAGAAGAAGGGATATTACAAATGCGGAGGGCCGTACAGCTTCAGGAATTATCCCGATCTAAAGAGCCTCAGCGCCATGGTCCGTGAACGGAAGGAACAACCGCAAGGAGAGAGCTCGAGAACTGCACAGTTAGGTATGATCGGATTATGCAGTGTTATCACGAAGCAATCTATCTAACCTACCGAGAATGGAAATCAGTACGTGGATCTCACTATCAACAACAAGCCTGCTCGTGCAATGGTGGATACTAGAGCAACTCATAATTTCTTGACTAAGGCTGCCGCAAAGAGACTAGAATTGAAGCTTGCTCTAACCAACTCTCGCGTTAAGACTGTGAATGTCGAGGTACAGAATGCTCGTGGGGTAGCTAATGGAGTTGGTGTCAAATTGGAAACTTGGAAAGGTATGACAAACTTTATCGTAACTACTATGGATATCTTTGAAATTATATTGGGGCAAGAGTTCTTTAGATATTGTCATACTTTGATGGACCCATAGCTCCAACATCTCTTGGTTATGGAGCGAGAAAGAGCTTGCATGGTACCTACAGTGACTATGCCGCACGGACAGATCCAAGCACAACTCTCATCTATACAGGTTGTCAAGGGGATCAAGAGGTGGGAGCCGACGTTCGTGGCAACCATCACAAGTTTGGAGGAAGACAAGTGTTTTCAAGAGACACTTCCGCCTTGCATAGAGAAGCTGCTTGAGGAAAACAAAGACGTCATGCCCGATGAGTTGCCTAAGCACTTGCCACCTAGGCGAGAGGTGGATCACAAGATTGAGTTGGAGCTAGGTGCTAAGCCATCCGCATTTGCCTCATATCGTATGGCACCGCCCGAGCTAGAGGAGCTCAAGAAATAATTGAAAGAGTTACTAGATGCTGGTCACATTCGCCCATCAAAGGCACCTTTTGGCACACCAATATTGTTCTAGAAGAAGAAGGATGGATCGCTACGCTTGTGCATAGACTACTGAGCACTTAATAAGGTCACAATGAAGAATAAGTATTCGATCTAGCTCAATGTTGACTTGTTCGATAGACTTGGGCAAGCCAAGTACTTTACCAAGGTGGATCTTCACAAGGTCTACTACCAGGTTCACATTGCAGAAGGGGATGAGCAGAAGACAACATGTGTGACGCGATATGGAGCCTTTGAGTAGTTGGTGATGCCCTTCGGCTTAACCAATGTACCGGCCATATTTTTCACCCTTATGAACAAGATTTTCCATCCCTACCTTGATCAGTTTGTGGTAGTCTACCTAGACGACATAGTCATTTACAGCAACACCTTGGAGGAGCACATAGAGCATATAAGGAAGGATTTCCAAGTCTTGCGGGAGAACGAGCTATACATCAAGAGGGAGAAATGCGAGTTTTCACAATCAAAGGTGCACTTCTTAGGCCATGTAGCAATGGCGAGCTACGCATGGACGAGGCTAAGGTACGTGCTATCCAGGAGTGGGAGGCACCTATAAAGGTAACTGAGTTGAGATCCTTCATTGGCATTGTTAACTACTATCGTTGGTTCATCAGTGGATACTCAGGAAAGGCCGCACCATTGATTGAGTTGCTAAAGAAGAACAAGCTATGGGTTTGGACGGAGCATTGTCAAAAGGCATTTAAAGGCCTTAAAGCAGATGTAACAGAGGAGCCAGTCTTGGCGCTACCAGACTTTTCCAAGACATTTGAGGTGCATACAAATGCCTCAGACTTTTCCATTGGGGGTGTCCTGATGCAGGATAAGCATCCCATATCATTTGAGAGTCGCAAGTTAAATGAGACGGAGCGACGTTATACGGTGCAAGAGAAGGAAATGGCTTCCATTGTGCATTGCCTTCGTACATGGCGACATTATTTGCTCGGGTCGTGGTTCGTGGTCAATACTGACAATGTGGCTACTAGCTACTTTCAGATGCAGAAGAAGCTCACACCAAAACAGGCTAAGTGGCAGGATTTCTTAGCTGAATTTGATTATGTGCTAGAGTATAAGCCGGGCAAAGGTAACGTTGTAGCCGATGCCTTGAGCCGGAAAGCCGAGCTTGCTGCAATCACCTCAACAAGATGGGACATTCGTGAGACTATAAAAGAAGGCATGCAACATGATCCAACAGCCAAACAACTTATCGAGTTAGCCAACCAAGGCAATACAAGACGTTTTTGGGTCGAAGACGGCCTACTGCTTACCACAGGTCGAGAGGTCATAAGGGAGAGTCAAGACATAATGTGGGTTGGTCATCCAGGCCAACGTCGCACTAGGGCCTTGGTTGCGTCAGTCTACTATTGGCCACGCATGCAAAATGACATAGAGTGTTATGTGCAGACTTGTCTTGTCTGTCAATAGGACAAGGTTAAGCAACAAATATATGGAGGACTTTTGGAGCCACTGCCAGTTGTAGAGCGTCTATGGGAGAGCGTGACTATGGACTTTATCACTTGCCTACCGAAATCCAATTGTTATGGTACTATTATGGTAGTCGTGGATAGATTTTTCAAATATGCCACCTTCATGCCCGCCTCACCATATTGCACTGCCAAGGAAGCCTCCGAACTATTCTCTAAGAACGTAGTGAAGTATTGGGGCTTACCAAGACATATTATCAGTGATTGAAACCCCTGTTTTACTGGAAACCTTTGGAGAGAGTTATTCGACATACTTGGCATGTAACTGCATTTTTCACTAGTTTCCACCCACAGACGAATGGACAAACAGAACGGGTCAATGCCTTACTAGAATGCTACTTAAGGCATTATGTAAGCACGCATCAGAAAGAATGGGCAAGGCTCCTAGATATCGCCCAATTCTCTTATAACTTGCAGTGGAGTGAGTCCACAGGGCAGACACCATTTGAACTAACCACAGGCCAACAGTCATAAACTTCACATTCATTACCAGTCACGTTCGAGGGAAAGAATTTTGGGGCTTATCATATGGCCAAAGGATGGGATGAGCAACTTGACACTGCTAAGTCCTACTTGGATAGGGCAGCTAAGAAGATGAAAAAGTTTGCGGACCGTAAGCGGCATCCCATGAACTATAGAGTTGGGGACATGGTCATGGTGAAGTTTAACCCAAGACAATTCAAGGCACTACGGGGCATGCATCAGAATCTGATTCGCAAGTATGATGGGCCATTTAATATCGTCGCCAAGGTAGGAAAGATCTCATACAAGCTTGACATGCCATCATATCTTAAGATCTGCCATGTCTTCCATGCTAGCATGCTTAGGCCATATCATGAAGAGAAGGATGATCCAAGTAGAGGACAATCAAGTCGAGCGCCTATTACTATCACCGTCTCGTATGATCGGGAGATTGAGGCCATCGTGGATTACCAGGTTAGGCGAAAACAAGGGCAACAAGACACCGCTATGTTCCTCGTCCATTGGAAGGGGAAATTACTGGAGGAGGCCACATGGCAATGATATGAAGACTTACAGCAATTCAAAGATAAGATCTGAGAGTTTATGCAGCAGCATTGCGCCGCGGTCGTCCAACATTAGGTGGGGAGAGTGTGATGACCCATCATGTCATTATGCCACATAGGCACCATTTAGCATATATTAATGCCATGTGGAAGCTTACATAGGAGAAAAGCTAGTATTTGTGAGAAGATTCTAGAGAAGTATGGACATTTCCTTTGGAAGACCCTAGATGCCTATGGATTTGCTAGGAAAGTCCTTGGAATCTTCTAGGCTTGTAGAGAATTCTAGAGAAAGCCCTTCTCTTATATATTTTAAGGACATGTGTAATAATTAATATTTACATACTATCCTCTAGGAGACTAGTATATAAAGGGGGCCATTCATTTGTATTTCACCAAGCAAACAATTCAAGTTGTCTCTAATACAAAGCTTCCTTTAACGATTCTCTTGTGTTTTTTCTACCATTCTCTTAACGATCTTGAGTGTGGTAAGGCTCACTTGACATAGCAAGAACGTGAGCAAGTTGTGCAAGATTGTGAGCGAGTTTTCAAGTACCGCACGCGTACTTAATTAACAACTAAGGACGTGACATCAAGCTATAAATCCAGAGCAAAAAAATGTCTTAAATGAGATGCAGCGATTGACTGCATTTTACTTGTTGATAGAAGTTCTCATATGTCTGATATACATGATTTTTAGCCTGCAATGTCACGGACTAATTTGTCATATGTCTTCTCAGTTGATCTATTTATTTTCAGTATTTCAGTTCTGAATTGTGATAGAAGTGCTAAATGTCTTATAATTTGTTTTGCTGCTCTGATTCAGTTTTGGGATTCATTGGCTCCTTTTCTTATGTTTTGTAAAGGAGCCAACCCATATTTTTGTAACATGTTGCATCCTCTGGGTGTTGTTTGTAATAAAATTCTATCTACTTCATCCGAGAAAAGATTTGTGATAGAAGTCGTATTATTTAGAAGTGTAGGGCAAGCTAAGCTCTCTATTAGTTATGCCATCAAGATTATCCTGGTGTAAAAGGACAGTCTGATGCACTAAGCTCCAGGGGCGGCTCAACAAAGGTGGTGGCCTAAAGCCAAACCTTGATAAGAGGCCCAAAATATTTATTTATTTAAAAACTTATATCTATTTTATTTGAACTTTATTTTCTTAACTTTTTGAAATGAAATATATATATATATATATATATATATATATATATATATATATATATATATATTCTCTTGAGAATTTCTTAAATTTTAAGTAAGATTTTATCAATTCTAATTTTTAAAAGCTTCTTTCTGCATATGCAATTGTTATAGGAATTGTTAATAGTATTCTATAAGTAATATATGCATTTGAAAAAGAATCAAATCTTTTTATTTGATTTAGTATATCAATTAAAATATTATTGTCTACTTGTACTACTTTTCTTAATACTAATTCGAGAAATATATCTAAACTATCAATATTTGAGTGACTATTATGTTTAAAAGAATTTTTGCGATCTAGGCGATTGTCTCATTATATTCTCATCACCTAGTGATCTCAAATTTTTACCACTAAAATAGAAAACCAAAAATTCTCTTTATACATTTTGAATTGTTCAAATTAATTTTGAAGTTTTCTTCTCCTTTTTATTAAATAATTGTACTTTTTACTTTAAAATACTCATTTTTTAATTAAAAACATTTAATTCATAAACCTAATACCGGTGAAAAATGGGGCCTCAAAACTTTAGGGGCCTAAAGCGCTTGCTTTACTTGCCTTGCCCAAAAGCCGGCTCTGCTAAGCTCCTATTATGCGCAGGGTCCGGGGAAGGGTCGGACCACAAGGGTCTATTGTATGCAGCCGATATGTTTTTCGGCTCAAACGGGCGGGGGCTTTCTATTTGCTTGCAATGTCGGTTGTTCACCTTTAGTTATAGTAGAAGTAGAGGGCACCGTTTTTTCCACACTTCAGAAAAAGTAAAAAAGTATGGATGAGGTAAACAAAAGTACATAAGGAGTAAGAAGGAAGAACTTACCCTACATTTCTGCAAGAGGTTATTTTCACGGCTCGAACTAGGGGTGGCAAGTGGGCCGGTCCCGGACCTAAATGGGCTAAGTGGGCCGGTCCAAACGGTCCCGGGCCCGGTCCCCGGCCGGTCCCAAATTAAACGGGCCAAACGGTCCCGGACTAAACGGTCTTTTTGTAGGGACCGGGACCATTTGGTCCCGGGCTAAACGGTCCCGGCCCACGGGCTAAACGGGCTAAGTGGGCCCAACATATATTTAAAAAATAAATTAAATAGATATTAGAGACAAAATGATGTTAAAAAAAATATCTAAGGCAATGCTTTGTAAATTTTATTATAGAATTATAACCTAAATTTTATTTAACATCCTAAATTTTAATATTCAATATTTAATATCGAATATAACTTTTATATATATATACACTGTACTATACTATATATACATCTTTTATCGAATATAACTTATATATATATATATATATATACTATACTATACTATATTATACGATACTATACTATACTATACTATACGTACATCTTAAAAAGTACCATACTTTGGTCCTTTCATGTTACTACTAAAAAGTATATATATACTAAGTGTATAGTATATAAGCTATATAAGATGTACATATAGTATAGTGTATATATATATATATATACATATAGTATAGTGTATATATATATATATATAGTATACCAACTACACACCAATTCACCAACTTCACAATTGTTTCACAAATTGTAACAATAAAGTAAGCAATAGTAGCAATTATAGAAGAAAATTAGAGAGAGATTGTAATAGATTGATGATTTTGTAAGAAAAAATGAAAGAATGATGGGGTATTTATAGTTGAAAATAGGAAAAAAGTGTAATTATAAAAAAATTGGGATTAAATCAAAGTTGGGGGGGTTAAATGACTATTTTATAAATAGCCAACGGCTATTTTTGACAGCTCAACGGCTATATTTTTAAAAAAAAAAATTAAAAAATAGCTGTTGTTACCGTTTGGCCCGCTAAGGGACCGGTCCTGGTCCTGGCGGGCCTAAATCATAGGACCGACCCACGAGACCGGCCTAGGCCCACTAACACCGGGCCACTAACATCGGCTCAGGCCCACTTGCCACCCTTACCTCGAACCCATGACCTCCTTGTCAAATGACACCAACTTTAACAGTTATGTCAAAGCTCCACTTCAAGAGTATCTTTGTGTAATATCTAATAATAATGAATGTAATCAACTTTAGAATTCAGCTTACGTGTGCATAATCTAGAAGGGAAAGGGAACTTCTCTCTTTTGAGTGGCGATTCAAGGAGATGATATCTGTTTGACCAAAAAATATATAGATCTTGGTTCAACTAATTAAATTTATACTAAGGAGGGTTAATCTTAGTTAACAATAATACCTAAAGATAAAATTCATGGAAGTGCAATAAATGATATGCATATTTTCAATAGCAACGGCGGCACACAATCAATATTTAAGAAGTCAAAAGAACTAATATAGCATTAAATAGTGATGAACAACAATAAATGATACTTATGTAAATAGAATAGATGAGTCACCCAAGAAAGGATGAAATCAGTGAATGTTCCTTCTAACAATGATGAGTGATAGATAATTCTTTGAATATATGAGTTATTCTCGGATCCAGAGGAAAAGTGCAGACAAGAATCTTAGTAAAAAGATTGTTTGTGTATGCTTGCAATAAGATCTGATTCTCTCTTTTAAAGTCAAAGTGTATTTTACAAATGAATATCACATGTTCCCTATCATTGTGCCTCTTTATATTTATAGGGAACATGTTCCTAAAAACTTTAACAGTACAAGTACAGAGAATATCCACTAGAATATATTTTTTTATGTTCTATATAGAAACTAGTCGTTATAACTCTGTCAAGGGTGCTCGACCTCGGCCTTGATCCTTGATGACTCATCGGCTTCAGCCCTTGCTGACTCTTTCACGTTTCTTAGATTACTTCGACAAGCGGCAGCTTGGAATGTTCCACTAATACTATTTTGACTTAAGTATTCTAAAGATAGATTTTGACCCATATAGTTATTCTTACGCTTATTGAGGCAGGCTTCGCGGACGGGTTCGATGAGCGGATCATGTTATTGGTGGCCGAGCTAATCAAGAGAACTACATAGGTCAAGTATGTTGCGGCGAGCAAGTAACGTGGCCCTATGTGGGCCGCACATTTCAAATGCTTCGGATTTCCTGGGCGATTTACTGGAGTTATGTTGTCCACCAACCTGGGTATTGCGCCCTCTACGCCTATCCCTTCCAAATAGGCTATTCTTTTCCCATTCTTCCGTTGGTAGAGGAGTTCTGTCGTCACTACGACATTTGTCCTACTCAGCTCGCGCCATATGTCTATAAAGCTATAAATATGCTTATTAAGTTTGCTGAGCTGGCCGAGGTCGAACTCACACTGCGACACTTAATTCATCTATTCGCTCTTATAGAGGAATGATGATTAACCTTCGCCACCGAGGGGACAAATGCTTGGTGGTGAAAATGAACAACAAGGCCAGTCATCAATTCTGGTTTAACTTTATTTTTGTCAGAACCGAGGACGTTGTGGCCAATCTCAACGACTTTCCTGAGGCTTGGAACTATATTCGTAAGTACTTTGGTTTCTCTCCCATGTTCGGTCCTAAATTTTGACCTCTCGCCTTCTTCTTTTGCATCCAAGACCTCGCTTCCTCCTTTGGACGCTCATATTTCTGACTGGGTCAAGCGACTCCTCCCTCACATCGTAGGGATTTGGGAATGGCCATGTTTTTTCAAGAAATTCAGGCATGCTCTCCCTTCGACTAGTAATTTCCTTTTTACCATCAGCGTCTTGATTTCTTTTCTCTTTTTCCTATGTTAATTTTCCCTTTTCATGTTTTTCCTTAGCTTCGGCTAGGGGGTCTACGAGGAGGTCGAAAGCTCCCACACCCTTATTCTGGAAGAGTAAGGCCACTACGCCCTCAGTTTTCGCCCTTGTTTTGATCGCGACTGATCCTATATTCGTTCTAGTTCCCCTTGTCGTTGCGTCCGAATTTGTGACCGCTTCGGTCGTGGAGACTTCTGCTTCTCCTCTATATTCTCTCATCGACGAAGATGATGAACCTTTGGCTAGTGATGGATATCTCCTGCCTTAAAAGAGTAGGTCTGTGGATGTTGGTGACGGAGTCACCCGGTCCATTGATGCGGCAGAAGGGGACTTTTTGCTGCATGAGATGGCGACCATTCTTGCGGGACATGATATTGAGATGAGTACCGAGGTTCCGAGGTCGATAGGAGCCGATATGGATGTGTCTCTTCCTTTTGCAGTGATGGAGACAGAAGGGACGGCTACTGATGTCCTTAACACTTCGCGATGAGAGGAAGCATCGACCTCTCGAACAACTACAGATACCTCCTTGCCGGCCATTGAGAGGGGAAAAAGCATTGCTGAGGAGGGCGATTAATCAGGTTCCAACGTTGATGTGGACTACTTGAGGATGATACAAGAGGGGCTTACCCAACTTGAGGTAAGAGTAGAGGGGTCTACGAGGACTATCGTGATCCCCATGGATCGTTACCTATTGGTGAACACCGAGGAGGTTGTCCCTGCCCTCGGCCCTCTCTGTTCTGAAATAGAGGGTAAGACCCCCAAAGAGATAGATGATGGTGCTTTATCGAGGAGTATTGCTAGCCTTGCTCTTAGGGTGAGTGTTTGTGTTTCAACCTCACTTTTTTGATTTTCAGGGCGTCCTTGGTTATGACTTCTTTTTTCTATTTCCTTTTTATGATTACGTACGGTAATCTTGGAGATCGAGACCACCTAGAGGGAGAATAAGCGTAAATACATCGTTGTAAAATTGAAGGATAGTACTTTGAGTATCGTGGCAAGTATTGAGATCTTCGCATGCATTTTCGTGAGGGTGGCGACATGCATGCCCTTCGTGACGAGTTGAAAGAGAAGGATGATGAGCTGTTGTGGGCTATCGAGAAGTGTATCATCCTCGAGGGGATGTCGAGGAGTAGGGACGAGAAGCTAGAGGTCACCAGGGGCGTGGAGGCCCATTGTAGTAACATTCAAGCTCAAGTGATCGAGTTGCGAGGGAGTTAGAAGAGTGTCAACTTCAGCTGGAGACCATCAATAGTGAGATTGTCGAGAAGCAAAAAGAGCTCGAGAAGGCGAAGTCCTATCATTTGGATGCTCGGAGGAAGACGGAGATTCTTGAATTGGCGAATAGGACTCTACGAGCCGAGTGTGAGTACGATCAATCAACAATGAGACCTAAGGAAGATCGACTCGAGGAGAGGATCGGAGAGCTGGAGAAAGATAACTCCGTTCTTCATGATCAAGTGGCCGCTTTGGAGTCCGAGAAGGCCCAATTACTCCACAACTGTCCTCTTCCCGTATTCCAAATTTTCCTAATGTACCTCGAGAGTTATATGAAGAATGGATTCATGCCACGACCCAGTTAGATATATTTAGAGATTTGCATGTGACGGGTTCCATTTATGAGGTTGCCCTTGAAAATGCTCGCGTTAAGGCTCGTGAAGCTCGAGTTGCTTGTGGATATGATCCCGCTACGCCTCAGGCCGATGAGGAGGATGGGGATGAGGGTGTAAACTGACTTGAGGAGAACGCTTGGTATGACACCTCTTATCCTCAGGGCGAAGGTGGCTATAGCGGGGGGGATCGATATGGTGAGGGTATTTATGGTCAAAATGGTGACGTTGTTGAAGACCGATCTGGAGAGGGCACTAAAGGCCGTAATGGCGATGACCAGTAGTCTTCTTTCTGACTTTTTGTGTATTTTTGCTGACGTCTTCACGAGATTTTGTAAATAATTTAAGTATGAAATATCAAAGTTGTTCCTTGCATCTTCTTCTGTTCTTGTGGTTTATTTTTTGTACTTGTAAGTTTTTAAATTCTGTTGTTTGCTAGTTTCGATTTTTGTCCTTCTTATTGTTGTTGTCTTTTAGCTGGCTGTGATTTTAGAGCTGAATATTCATGGGTCATGCCAGCCCCTTGTTTATATGGGTCGTGTGTCTTTCTTCATTGAGATATGGTCGTAGGTCGATAGGTGTTTGTTCGAGCGAGGTAGAACATACCCTTTCATTAAATCGCAGCCGAGGGCCGATAGGTGTTTGTTCGAGCTAGGTCGAACATACCCTTTCATTAAATCATGGCCGAGGGCGGATAGGTGTTTGTTCGAGCGAGGTTGAACATACCCTTTCGTTAAATCGCTGTCGAGGGCCGGTAGTTGTTTGTTCGAGCTTAGTCGAATATAATCTTTCGTTAAATCACGACCGAGGGACGATAGGTGTTTGTTCGAGCGAGGTCAAACATACCTTTTCGTTAAATCGTGGTCGAGGGACAATAGGTGTTTGTTCTAGCTTAGTCGAACATAACCTTTCATTAAATTACGGCCGGGAGCCGGTAGGTGTTTATTCGATCTTAGGCGAACATAACCTTTCGTTAAATTGCGACCGGGGGGACAGTAAGTGTTGTTCGAGCAAGGTTGATTATAACCTTAATACGAAAAAGGTGTCCTGATAAACGCAAGTTTCTTGTTACTTTGACATTGTTTCTTTGGTTACATACTTGGAGAAAGTTACAAATTTTGGGTGTTGGCTGATGTTCCCGTCCCAGTCCTAGGCTACCTAGTCCCTTCATTGTTTAACTTGGAGAGTATTGAGGAGTCGATCAATGAAAGAATAACAACGGTCCCTCCCTTGCGTACTTTGACTAGAAGTGTTCCCTTCGCCGCCTCGTTAAAAACCTTTTTGAGAAAACCCAAATTGGACAAAACTCAAGTGAGGAAAAAAGAGTACGACTTGGGGGACACTTTTTCTCTCAGAAGTTGAAGTATTTGAGGTGGCTGGTATTCCAATTGTTTGATAGTTGCTTTCCTTCTATTGTATCTAGTCGGAATAAGCCCTTGTTTTCTTTAGCTATGATTTTGGACGAACCATCCCAGTTTGTTCCCAGCTTGCCTTCCCAGTGGGTTTTGCTCGCTTGAGTTTTGGCTTTCAGCACATAGTCCCCGACTTTAAGCGGCCGAACCTTTGCTTTCTTGTTGTAATAGCGTTCTTCTTGTTGTATGATGGAGGGGATGGATCTCATAGGATGTATCCATGGTCATCCCACTATGGCGTTGTACGCAGTGGCCTGGTCCATGATGTGGAATGGCATCTCCAGAGTCACACTGCCGTCCAAGACGGGGAGTTTAATTTCCCCGTATGTCTACTCAACTACATTATTAAAATCGGTTAGCGTGATATAACACAACACTATCTTATCCTCGAGTCTCATTTGGGTAAGGACTTGGGGATGCATAATGCATGTGCCACTTCTCGTCCACCATGGTATTTAAAATACGTAAAGTAATAACGAGGGCATCATTATGAGGAAATGTCAAATCGTCGGCATCCGACTCATCGAAGATGATACTTTCTTTGAGTCCATCGTACCATTCGCGGGTGATAGACTGCTTGAGCTTGTGAGATGTGGTAAACTTCACATCATTGATAGAGACGTCGTCGCCGCCACCAATGATCATATTGATAGTACGAGCTGGAGATGGCGGCTTCGGCATGCCTTGGTGTTCGCGTCCTCTGGTGTAGTTCTTTCTCCTCTTGTCGTTTAAAAGCTCTTTGAGGTGTCCTTGTCATAACATGTTTATGACTTCTTGTCTGAGGGCGATGCAATCTTCTATTTTATGCCCGCGTTCCTGGTGGTACTCATAGAGGGCGTCAGATATTTTGGTGTTCGGGTCTGATCTCATCTTCGGTGGCCACTTCACATTTGTTCTGTGTTTCTCAAGAGTGTAGACTATTTTTGTAGTTGACACACAAATATTATGAGCAGATAATAAATGGGGAACACCTCTTTCGTTCATGTGAGTCCTTTTTCTTGGCTTGGATGGGCCTTCTTCACAGCGAGGGGATGGTGTAGCGACTGCCCTGACATATGGTTGGTGTTGTTCCCTATTCGATATCAAGACCCAGTGATCCCTCCTGATGTTGTCTCTTTATTCCTTTCTGGATTCAGTTTGTACCGATGTTAGCCGGTGAGTTGGTCCGTTGAGGTCGTCTTCGTCTACTCGAACCTCGGCGTAATAAACATTATGGGTTTCGTCCCAAGTAGTTGGGGATATTTCATTAATTGGCTCAACAGTTTTCTAGTCGCTCTTGAACCATCTCTACTCAGCCCGTTCTGGAAAGCTGCGACCGCCATCCCTTCAGATACGTTCGGCAGAGTCATCCTTACTCTATTGAATAGGACGAGAAAGTCCCTCTCCCAAGGACTTCTTGATAGCGAATATGTCGTTTACTCTTGCTTTGGCCTTCTTGGCTAAGGCATTGGCAGTTACAAACTTGTCGGCCATTTCCTCAAAAATTTCTATGGAGCGGGTTGGTAGTTGTGAATACCATGTTAATTCCCCACCCTTAAGGGTTTCGCCAAACTTCTTCAACAAAATAGAGGAGATTTGTTCCTTGGAGAGGTCATTGCCTTTCACGACGGTGATGTAATGAGTCACATGATCCTCATGATCGGTCGTTCCATCGCATATCCTGAGGTAGGGCGGCATTTTGAAGGTTTTTGGTATGGCGTGCAGGGTTGTGTCATTGTTGTATGGCTGCTCTACGAACCTACCGGCGTCCCTTTTTGGAAGCAACTTAGGAGTGCCCAGTATCTTGTCGACTCATTCTTGGTGTTATTTCATCTCATCTCAGAGTGATTCCATTGCTTCCATCCTCTTTAGAATGGCAACAAAGGCGCTGTCACATGTACTGTTAGTAATATTGTGAGTTATACCTATTGTCGGAGGGCTTGGTCGGTTGCACTGCTCGTCTGATGCAAGCTCTTTGCCGTTTCTATAGTCATTCCTGGAGAGGGTTTGTTGAGGATGCTTACTAGCATGTCGGTCAGCCATACCTCGAAAGTTTGTTTACAGCTGTGGGCGTCCCTTCTACTGCGGACATGGAGGCCCTTTTTCCACTGGGTTTTGTTATGCTGTAGTGGGGGGAGGTGACATATCGCTCTTAGGGGAAGTGTTGGCCGTCATGTCCTTACCTATTGTTTCGTAGCTCTCGTTGATAGCGTTCATGAGGTTGCTAGGGAAATTACTTCTTATTTTGTCCTTTCTCCTTGGTTACCTGCCATGTAGGTTTTTGTACGTACAAAGAAAGAAGATCTCGGGGTTTGTGTGGTTAGTGACTTGCGTTAGCTGTAGATCTAGAGGAAACTAAAACCTTAACTAAGAAATCAACACAGACGACGCCAAATTGTTTGACCGAAAAATATATAGATCTTGGTTCAACTAATTAAATTTATACTAATGAGGGTTAATCTTAGTTAATAATAATATCCCAAAGATGAAATTCACGAAAGTAGAATAAATTATATGAGGATATATTTTCAATAGCAACGGCGGCACACAATCAATATTTAAGAAGTCAAAAGAAGTAATATAGCATTAAATAGTGATGAACAATAAGAAATGTTACTTATGTAAATAGAACGGATGAGTCATTCAAGAAAGGATGAAATCAGTGAATGTTCCTTCTGATAATGATGAGTAATGGATAAGCATTTGAATATATGAGTAATTCTCGGATCCAGAGGAAAAGTACGGACAAGAATCTTAGTGAAAAGTTTGTTTGTGTATGCTTGCAATAAGATCTGATTCTCTCTCTTAAAGTCAAAATGTATTTTACAAATGAATATCACATGTACCCTATCATTGTGTCTCTTTCTATTTATAGAGAACATGTTCCTAAAAACTCTAACAGTACAAGTGTAGAGAATTTTCACCAGAATATTCTCTTTTATGTCCTATCTAGAAACTAGCCGCTATAACTCTGTCAATGGTGCTCAACCTCTGCCTTGATCCTTGATGACTCCTCGGCTTCATCCTTTGCTGATTCTTCAACCACGGACTTCACAGTTTCTAAGATTACTTCGACAAGCGACAACTAGGAACGCTCCACCAATATTATTTTGACTTAAGTATTCTAAAGATAGATTTTGATCTATACATTATCGTTTATTTTTGTATCGTGTTGTCCTTTTTTCTTCAGGGATGTAGCACAACAACGTTTCTTTTGTTTAATGAACAACTTAAGTCTGTCGCAAAATACTTGTATTTTTTGTTTTAAATGTAGAATAACATTTTTCTCATCCTTGCTTATCTTTCAATTGTGATTTGTATGAAAATGTTATTGTCACGATCCAAAATCCAACTAGCCGTGATGACACCTAACCCAACCCGCTAGGTAAGCCAATTAACAATAAATCAATTCAAATGAGATTCATTAAGAGAAGTAATGATAAAATAACTGAAGTTCTATACAAAAAATTCCCAAGGACTAGTAGTACAAATTACGAGCTTCTAAGATTTAGAGTTTACAAAGTTGGTATGAAATAAATACATCATGTGTTTGAAATATACATGAATAGATTAATAATTCTAAAGCTACTAAGAACAAAAAGGCAGCTATGACCGGAATACAGGTACATTTTCAATGACAAATCCCGCCATACACAGCAACATCAGCATCCAAAATCTACACGCAATGCGCATAAGTATAATCTGAGTACAACCGACCCCATTTACTGAATAAGTAACAAACCTAGCCTTAGGTTGAAAGCAATGACGAGCTTGGACAAAGTTTAGATTCTAACACCAATAGCCAGGAACAACTCACAACAATATAACTAAAGCAGTACAGGTAATAACTCAAAGATAAAATGCTCAGTTCGTTTACAGTTCTGGAAAATAGGCATGCTTTTCAAGTATAACAGTAAAAAACCCAATTGTTTTATCGAAATCACCAAAATATGAGTAAATCTGAAAAAGTGTGATTTTTTTCAAAAACTTTCAATAATAGGTAAGATGTTTCATTTACAGATGGCATGAGGAAAGTGCATCTATATGCCTACATGTCAATGTGTATGTGAAGTCATGAATGACACAATACCGTACACAATGAGAAAAATGTATCTCTATGCATGTATGTCAAATGTGCATGTCAAATGCAATGCAATGCAACGCAATGATAAAACCGTATGCACACTCTCAGAGTATCAATTCACTCGCCCTCCCAGTCACTCGGCATTCTCTCTCGGCTCTCGCAGTCAGTAGGTACCTGCACTCACTGCTAGTAAGTCAGACTCCGGAGGGACGGATCCTGCCCAAGCGCTAATATAAGCCAATCATGGCGTAAATCAACAAAATATGTTGCAGCGTGTAACCCGGTCCCATAAACATCCTCATAATCAGGCCATCGACTTCACTCAGTCATCAATCTCTCTGGTTGTCACGACCCAAACCGATGGTCTGCGACGGACACCAGGTACCTTACTCAACTGAGTACCAACGTAACACATCTTTCGTATCATACTATCATAAGTAATTGAGCCGGAGAGGATGTCGTGAGATAAGTAGAATAAAACATGAGGAAATACTCAATATAGGGTGACCCAACTTGATATTTAAACACTTAAATACAGAAAGTACACGTTTTCTTAACTATGAAGTACCTTCCAAAACTCAAACCACAAATAAAAAGAGAGGCGATATAGCGATACTTACATCGTAGGGATCGTTTTAATGTTATCACTTCTTGATTCCGTGCCCGGGATGATAATATTGTTTGAAGCTCTTATAGAGAGCTTAAGAGTAAAGTTAGGGGTGTTATTTGGGCGAGATCTTTGGAAAATTGGAGAAAAAGACGAGATGGGATGCAAATATCCCAATTGTTTTAAAAGTCATAAAGGTGATACTTGGCACCCTTTGATTGGCCCTTCTTCCAACACTTATAACTTTTTATCTGGGTGTCGTATGAATGAACGGTTAAGTGCGTTAGAAACTAAATTCCAAGACCTTCAATTTGATATATAATATGTCCTAAAAAGACCTCATATAGCACACGAAATATATTTCTCAAAAAGCTCTATTACATGGCAAATCCTTAGTCGGTGTTTCCGCAACTTTAATCCGATTTTTCTCAAACTTCATATTTTCTATTCAAACATCATATATAGCCATATTATGACTTTAAAATTATTTAAATCATGATTAACAAGTCTCATATTCATTACGTCACCTTGGGACGCACAGGGTGTAACAATCTTCCCCCTTAGAAACATTCGTCCTCGAATGTTAAACTCTCAGAAATCTATAGAAATTTTGGCAGAGTCTCCTCTGTAATGGTACTACTACTAACTTGCCACATAGAAAACCCAACAATACAAAACCACACAGGGCCACAATCATCAATAACACCAATGGCCTCACACGACAAATAACAGTAACTAGCATAAGAATCAAGTACCATATACATACCTAAAGGCTGTGATGTCTCAGTCTGATCCTCCTCCGGAAGTGGGAAAAAAAAAGGATACCCAGTCTTTATTTCTTCTTCAGCTTCCCAAGTCATCTCCTCCACATTATTGTTAATCCAAAGTACTTTAACTAAATCTACATCATTAGTTCTTAATCTCCAAACTTGTCTATCTAGTATAGCAATGGGAGCTTCCTCGTATGATAGTTGCTCTGTAATCCGGATTTCCGATCCTAACACCTACACCCAGAGGAGGACCTACATTGTAGGCAGAGGGGTCACCAGCACCCTTAAACTTCGGCAAAAACTCCATATATACTTGCTAATTTCTTCAAGAAATAGCCAGATATTAACAAAGGTCATCATACCAATTTTTATGAGCAGTGATAGATTTATATTGAATGTAATGAATCTTGGGTCTGCCTCTGCCTACACCCCCTTCCCAATTACTTCCTCTGTGCTCATTGAGAATGATTTAGCTATACTTTGAACAGAGAACATAAATGAGGAGAAGAAGTTGTGGAGATGCTTGCCTTTATACCGTGCATTACTCAGAGAAAACCAGAGTGCTTTTGAAAAAGAAGCTAAAGCTCTCTCGAGATTTCCCCCAGATGTGACTATATGTAGGAAGGTAACAAGAGCTGGGGATACTGGCCTTCACGTACTTGTTGGTGCTGGAAAGTGGTATGATTCTGTGATAAGTAAGCCGAAAAGTTATGCATTAGAAGGATTGGTTATTCGTAACAACAATGGTCATACACCCCTTTGTGTGGCTAAAAAGGTTGGGAACATGGAGGCAGCCAAGAAGTTGCTGCAACTCGAAACGGAAATCCGGAGTGTGCGAGCGACTGACGACGATACTGTTGGGCGGTATCCGATCATAGAGGCTGCTAGATATGGCCATAAGGAGATGGTTTTACTTTTGATTGGGGATATGGCCACAAAGATGGCAGACTCCCCACCAACTAAAGAATCAGCTGCTTCCACCTTTCTCCATCTGCTAGTAGTAGCCGAATTCTACGGTAAGTTAGTAGTATATACTGGTCCTATGCATCAATATTGAGTGTTGTATATATTGGTTTTGCTTTTGATTGGGATATACTCCATTTTACCGACTCATCTTTTGAGAATCTCTTTTGTGTAAAATAGATGTGCTGCTAGCTCTGGTTCGACGTTTTCCTGGTTTGGCCCGGGCAGAGTTTTATGGTGACAAGGGTGATGTATCGCTTCTGAGTTTGATGGCTGAGACACCTTCTGCATTTCGGAGTGGGACTCAGCTCCCCTTTTGGCAGCGCTTACTTTATTCTGGTAATATTTCTACTATGTTCATATTATCACCTGCAATAGTATTTTCTTCTGCTTATGTTCTGAAAAAAAGGCTATTTGGGTGGTCTAGCCTAGGTGAACTCAGCTCAATCTCCTCCTTTGGTAACAAAATCAAATTAGTACTGAACTAAGGAATTTTAAATAGCAAGAAAACCAAGAGTAGAACAAGTACTACGCAACGCTAATATCTCGTACTCGCATTAGTAAAATATATTTTGCATTTTGTTACTGCTTGTTGCCGGTGCTTCTTTTCATTCTTTCTTTAGCCGAGGGTCTATCGGAAACAACCTCTCTGTCCTCCCATGGTAGGGGTAAGGCGTGCGTACACACTACCTTTCCCATACCGCACTTGTAGTTTTTATAGAATGATGATAATCAAATCTGTAATTTTGAAGGGAAAAAATCTATAATGGGACATTCAAGATTGAATAAATAAAGAAGATGAACGATAGACAACAAAGTGACAACATGTACTTCTAAGCATTGCTTTGTATTTTCTTGTGAAGTCTCACAGGCAAACTTAGAAAGCAGGTTATCAGACATTGAAAAGTCCTTTGTTGCAAATCAGCCCTCAGTCACAACACCCTCAATGGAATTGCCACAGCCCGCTAATGAGTTAACATGGGAGTGTTTCGTGAAGTATCCACGCAATTGTGTCATCACAATTCAAATGTGGCTCGCTAGGATGATTAATATAGGTAAGTACTTCCTTAATATTTATGTTTAACATGTCCTTTTTCGCCTTTGTATCAAGAAAATCAATAGTAACAACTCTTCTCAGACATTATTACTATTGTCGTTATTGTTATGATAATTATGATTAACAGCAGTGACTACGATATGAGGAAAATACTTGTAAAAGGGTAATAACTTCCTCTGTTTGGAAATTATTATATATGGTAATTCCTCTGATATGTATTTTCTATAACATTTGTTAGTTCCTTCTCATGTTCTGATAAAGTTTCCTTGTTTACAGCAGCAATATTCAAGCACATTAAGGATAAAAAGTTAATGCATAAAGAGACTCTTGATATCGTGGAACGTCTTTGCAAGGAGCTTATGAAAGAGTATAACGCTAAGAATATTGAGCCAGTACTCAGAAAGGCAGTACTGTTGGCAGCAAGTTCAGGAATTCCTGAAATCATAGAAGAAATTGAAGATTGCTACTCAGACGCAATTTGGTTTGTTAATTCTGAAAATCATAACTTATTTCACCTTGCAGTAATAAATCGTTATGAAAAGGTGTTTAACCTCATATATCAGTTAAGTTTGTATAATCATTTGGTAATAACTGATGAAGACACTTCAGGAAACAATATATTACATATGGCTGGAAAATTAGCACCTCTTAGCCGACTCAATCTTATCTCAGGTGCAGCTTTGCAAATGCAGCGCGAACTTCAATGGTTCCAGGTATGAGCTTCACTATTATAACCTGGTTCAAGATCTTTATTGAAACATAAAAATATTGGTGCTTTGGTTTATTAAGAGGCATGGAATATGTATGAACTAAGGGAAAAAGAGAACTTTTTTCTTAAATTGAAGTAAATGAGAATTTCAACAGATATACGAGAAGCATAGTAGCATAAGTAGGAAACTGAACATAAAGAGTTGGCTCGAGCTCGATTACATTGTACTATTGTAGCAAAACTTGGTTGAACCCTCAGCTCAGTCTGGTAGAAGCTTGGTTGGACTCGATTCAGTTCGATAATAGTACAACAAATTCAGTTAGGCTTGGCTTGACGACCGGACCTATTCTGCATTACTCTTAGTGCAAGGGGTACTTGTTTAATACCATCAACACTCGCATTTCATAGGTGGAGTTGACAAGGGGGGCATTCTATGTTTTCACCATATAGCTTTATGCAGCTAGGATTAATTTTGTTTATTGTTTTCAAAGGAATCCCAGACTCCACGCTGTGGGAATACACTGGATATGTTATTATTGTTGTAGTGTTTTCATAGGAAGTTGAGAAGGTAAGTTAAGGTAAGTGCTTGCGACAAGCGAGATGCCCGTCTTTAGGTTTTTGAATATGGCTTAAGAATCATGTGGTTGAGTAACTTTATTAAAATAATACTCCTTTGTTTCAAAAAGATTTAACATATTTCCTTTTTAGTCAGTTTAAAAAAGAATGAACCTTTCTAAATTTGGAAACAATTTAACTTTAAAACTCTCCTTTTACCCTTCATAAGATGATATATAGTCACACAAATATCTGTGGATTATTTTAGACCACAAGTTTCAAAAGTCTTCTCTTTTTTTCTTAAACTCCTTGCCCAGTCAAATAGGTTTCAAATAAATTAAAACAGAGGAAGTATGAAAATTAGTAGGAGAGACAACAAAATCTGGGAAAATAATGTTATCAAAATGGATGAGGTGAGTTTGAGCATATGGGATGATTGTAAAAGATAAACCTGTGAAGTATCTATTGTGGAGTAAGCCTTTACAACTAAATAATCTAAAATTCTTCTATCTGTAAATTATGAAGGAGAGCTAATTAATAAAATTCCTGCCATGTGACCTCCAACCTCTGGCAGAAATGTAGGGTAAGACTGTGTACAATAGACCCTTGTGGTCCGGCCCTTCCCCAGACCCTGCGCATAGCGGGAGTTTAGTGCACCGGACTACCCTTTTCATTCTATTCAATTAGCAAAAAAGGAGAGAGGGATTCGAACCCTCGATAGTTCTTTGTTAAAACTATACCGGTTTTCAAGACCAATTCTATGATTGCTTCAACACTTGCATTAACATGAGTACATGCATTTACGTGTATGCAGGAAGTGGAAAAGTTTGTTCATCCAACTTTGAGGACAAATAGAAACTCATATGGAAAAACACCAAAAATGGTGTTCACTGAGGAACACAAGGAATTGGTCAAAGAAGGAGAGAAATGGATGAAAGAAACTGCAAATTCATGCACATTTGTGGCAGCCTTAACAGCAACGGTAGGATTTGCAGCAGCCATCACTGTGCCAGGAGGAAATCAAAGCAAAGGTTTCCCAATCTTCTCCAAAGAACCGGCTTTCACAGTTTTTGCAGTTTCGGTTGCATTCTGTCTATTCTCTTCTGTTGCCTCTGTGCTAATGTTTTTGTCTATCCTCACAGCGAGATATGCAGAAATGGATTTTCTTAGATCTCTTCCAAAACGATTAATTATAGGCCTCGGTACACTGTTTATTTCAATGACATCTCTGATGATAGCATTTGGTGCTTCAATTTACCTCGTTTTCGGTCAGAAAAATGGGTTGATACTCATTCCAGTAATCCTCTTTGAGTCCTTGCAATTTCGTCTTTTGCTGGATATATGTATGTCCACATATGGCCCAAGCATTTTTCATAAACAGAGCTCACGTTTACTCTACTAGCAAGCATTTTTCGTATGTTCTTCTTGTATTTGTGTTTGTACAAAGGGAAAATGAAGTTTCGACTAGTTTCTGAAATTGGATAGTGACGCTAATACATTTTTATTTGTGTTGGAAGACAATTTATGTTTGTCTTGCTTTGTTTTCCTCATATTTCCTGATACATGTGTTTTCATGGTGTTCTCTAATAGTATAATTTTAACACAATTCTGCTTTACAGCTTAAAGAAGTTTTTCTTGGGGCAACTTAAATTCCCCAAGGGAAATAAACGAACTTCCTTTGGAGATGGAAAACAAATGCATTTCTTTATTCAGGACAATTTCCAGATATTAAGTAGTAGAATCAAGAATCATGTAGCATTCCATCTCTTTTTCGTATGAAACCAAGAAAAGAATCAATGGTCAGCAACCAAATGAAAGTCAGTAAAGGAGGAAAAAGAACTTGTTCAAGCAAAGAGCTAAGAATTATCAGATAGTAAATATTCATTATATCGTAAGACATAAATAAAAATAAAATAATCAAAATCCCTCTTTTAATCAATATTTCCTTAAGGACCAATAAAATAGGAAACAAAATAGCAATCTGGAACTCGAAACATCTCGAGTTCATGCAGAGTTCGAGAAGGTTCGTACCTTAAGAAGGTGTAAGTAGGCAGCCTACCATGATATAACTATCGATTGCTGATTTCACGACTCGAACCCGTTCTAATGCATGTAAAAGAGGAACACGACAAATAATACAAGACGAGAGAGTACATTTGATAAGAGACCAAAATTACTTAAAAGTGTATATTTATGGGACTATTTTGAACCACCCCAAACATAAGGGACGAGTTTTGTCATTTGCTTTTAAATTTACCATACTCAAGAATCACATTTCCTCCCCATTCGATCCAACAAAACCTCTGACCTTGCCCCTCCCATTTTCCTTCTTTTCTCCATCCAAGATTCATCCCCAACTCTCAACACATTCAGCTATGCGCACCCAAATTGTTCACAAACTCTTGAACCGGAGAATCAATGGAACCCCTTTGAATAGTAGTAAGAGATTTTATGGGGTAATACCAATGGTGATAGAGCACTCTTCAAGAGGAGAAAGGGCTTATGACATATTCTCAAGGCTATTAAAGGAACGAATTGTTTGCATTAATGGCCCCATTGATGATGCCACTTCTCATGTTGTCGTTGCTCAGCTCCTTTTTCTTGAATCTGAGAACCCTTCTAAGCCTATTCACATGTACCTCAACTCTCCAGGTGGCGCTGTTACAGCTGGTTAGTTTTTTCTGCAATTGTTTGTTTCTCTTTGATTTGGGCTTCCTTTTTAGCTAAATTTGATTTGGGTTTTTTTGTTTGTTTGTAAAATTTTGGTTTTTTTTTTAGTTTGATATACTTTGTGGTTGTGGAAATGAAATTGGGGTTTAGCTTAAATTGGAAGTGAAAATAGATTTTCAATGTCAAGATTTGATTTTTATCTTGCTCTTGGTTGTCTTTGGGATAAAACAATTGAACGTAGTGTCAACAGAGTTACCGGTATCTGTGCTAACGGAGGTAGCAGGCACCCCGTGGGATAGTCAAGGTGCCCCAAATTAGCCCCAGCACCACTGTCGTTAAGGAAAAACAATTGAAGGTATTTTTGTAGAGGTTTAGTTTTTGCATCTCCTTAAAGTAATATAATCTTTAAAGAGAGAAGTAAAAACGGAAAAGTGACTTGTGAAAAGATTTGATTCTTGAGAAGAATAAGTAGATAGCCAAATTATTGTTTTGAGGACAGAAAACATTACATATAACACTTCCATATGGGCTGATTAAGGTTGAGATTCTTTTGTTGTTATATTTACATTAGGTTCAGTGTTACGAGCTTTATTTGTCTTTTTTTAGTTTTGGTTGAATCTGAGAACCCTTCTAAGCCTATTCACATGTACCTTAATTCCCCTGGTGGTGCTGTTACAGCTGGTCAGTGTTTTGCTATTGTTTCTCTTTGATTTGGGTTTTTTTGTTTGCTGTAAATTTGGTTTAGTTTTGCCTTTAATTAGCTTTGTGGGTGTGGAAATGAAATTGAGATTTAGCTTAAATTGGAAGTGAAATTAGATTGTCAATCTCAAGATTTGATTTTTATATTGTTCTTGGTTGTCTTTGGGATAAGACAATTGAATGTAGTGTGGTCAGAGTTACCCGGTACCTTGCGCTGAGGGAGATAGCAGGCACCCGGTGAAATAGTCGAGGTGTCGTAAAAAAAATAAAAATTGAAGGTAGTTTTGTAGAGTTTTAGTTTTTGCATCTCCTTCGAGGAGAATAATCTTTACAGAGAGAAGTAAAAAATGAAAAGTGGTTTGTGAAAAGATTTGATTTTTGATAAGATTTCAGTAAATAGTCAAATTACGATTTTGAGGACACTAAACATCATATAGAACACTTCCATATGGCTGATTAAGGCTGAGAGTTTTTATTTTTTTGGTTATATTTACGTTAGGTTCAGTGTTATGAGCTTTATTTGTCTTGTTTAGGTTGGTTGGAGACTGTATGTACCATTGTAGGGAAAAGTGTTTAGATTCAGAAAATTCCTAATTTTTCCATAAAGGGCAATACAATGTACTAAGCTCCTGCTATGCGCAGGCTCCGGGTAAGGGCTGGACCTTATTTGGTCTATTGTAAACAGTTTTACCTTGCATTTCTGCAACTGCTAGAGGTTGTTTCCATGCCGTGATATCCCGGTCACACAACGACAACTTATCTAATTTAACCTAAAATGGAGATATTTAGTGTTGAGATAAAATGGAAATCTATTGAATGGAATGGATAGAGACAATTCGTATCTTACTCCACCTAATTTGGGACTGAGGTCTTGTTTATAGATATAAAGCATCAGGACAAAGGGAGAGATTGTAATCTTTGGGTTTCAGTCAGCTGCTCTTATTCGTTTGATTTCTTTGGGATGCAATTCTATCCTCATTTATTTCATACCTTTTTCCAATATTATGTGTTTGTTCCCATTCCTTAGATGGGTATGTTTCTAACTTTTCCCTTTTGCTTTATTTTACAGTATTTCTCGACCTTATAAACAAGAAAAAGCACTTTCTTTTTATCTGTCTTTCCTTGAGTACCATTTTGGTTTAATTAATCATGATTTGCTTCAAGTTTGCTTTCATATTTGTTGTGGCAGTTGGAACTGATAGTACGAGAGAAAGATAACGATCTCCAAGTGTTTTAACTAACCTGCCACAGGCAAAAGCCTAGTATTTTAGTGGCAGAAGGATAGAGGCACAGTCACATTGCGCACCGAGTTTTGAACTGTACGCCACAGGCCTCGGCAATTTATCAATTTAAAGAGAGTTAAAATTTAAACTTGCATATTTGGGTTTTAATTTTCTCTCATACCTCTGGTGAATCAAGAGAGAACAAGTGCTTGTTTTATGTGATTATGGAGAAAGATTCTCGGAGTAGTTTTTTAATCTTTTGCAATTTTGACTTCATTTCTCTTCTGTAGAATGCATGCCTTGCTGATACTGAGGCAGTAGTACAACACTGCAGTCAGTTTCATCCATGATTTGATTCCAAAGCGCAATCAGTATATTGACTTTGAGACCAATATGCCTAATATTACTCAGCCTGCGGTAACTCTCAGCATAGTTGGTCTGCAGTAGATCTTAAATTATAGGAAATGTCTTGGGTCTTACTATAATGACTAGTGGGACTACCTTGGCGAAAGATTGACACTAAGGACTATACTTATGGCCGTCATTTTTCAATCAAAGGAAAGCATCATTGTGCTAATAAGACCTAAACATTACATCTTTTTGCCCAGTTTGGACTAGACATTAATATTACATATGCAATGTTTGTTGATAATATGCTTGGTTCTGTGTATGTGCTTATAGCTTGATCTGTACTTTGGTCAGAGTGCTGTGGCGATGCTTTTGTTCTGTGATTAAAGCTTGACAAAAAGGTCTGGCATTGGTGTTGCAGTGAACTTGAAGCTAAAATAGAATTTGAGGTTTAGTTGTTCTTTAAGGACATTGCTATAGTTATCCTAAAACGCTAACTGAGTTTATCTTTTTGCTGTTGCTAGGTCTTGCGATATATGATACAATGCAGTATATCCGATCTCCAATTCATACTATATGCCTAGGTCAAGCAGCTTCAATGGGATCCCTTCTCTTAGCTGCGGGTGCAAAGGGTGAGAGACGATCTCTCCCTAATGCTTCAGTTATGATTCATCAGCCTTCCGGTGGATATAGCGGGCAGGCTAAAGATTTGACGATCCACACAAAACAGATAGTTCGGGTATGGGATACTTTGAATGACTTATATGCAAAGCATACGGGACAACCTATAGAAATAATTCAGAAGAATATGGATAGAGATTATTTCATGACACCTGAAGAGGCGAAGGAGTTTGGAATAATCGATGAGGTTATAGATGAAAGACCAATGGCTTTAGTAACTGATGCTGTTGCGAATGAAGCCAAAGATAAAGGCTCAAGCTAGAAATTGCAGTAATACTGATTTTATTGCTGTCTTCTTTAACATTACCATCACTAACTAGTTCTCCATTTTTCTTACTGGTGTATTTACTTTCAAGTATTTTATTTGATGAGGCGATATCTCATTACTTTTGTTTTTCCAGTTGTTTGCTTTAGTGAATTTATATGCTGGAAGGATTTGAGGTATTAGATAGAAAGCATCCTCTGATTTAACTTCAATTATGTGCCTAAACTTCGCTTCAGCTGTCAGATTGGTTTGCTTGTTATAGCCCCTTCTCTTTACCTTTTTGAGCCGAGGGTCTACCTAAAACAACCTCTTTGCTTTCTCAAAGGTAGGGGTAAGTTTTACGTACACTCTACTCTACCCAGACCCTACTTGTGGAACTAAACTTGGTATGTTGTTGTTGTATGTGCCTAAAATTGCTGTTCTGATTACTAACAGCAATTGAGTGCCAGAGCTTTTTACCTTATTCCCTTCAGTAACTTTTGGAACTATTTTTGGCAGAACAGGTCTCAGATAAATCTGAAAATCCTCAGGGCAGGGGCTGTTTGGTTTGAATGCAAAAGTTATGTTGGGATTAGTTATCCTGGTATTATTTATTATTGATTGTTTGGTATGTTGTATTAATTTTGGGATTGTCAATTTTACTACTTTATCCTGCGATTACTATTTTACCCTCTGGCAAGTATAAAGTATTCCATCCTGTGTATAACTTATCCAACGATTAGTAACCAAACAAAGGATAATGCAGTATTAAATTTTTATCCCAGAATTTGCTTATCCATCATACACTTGAATAAGTTAGTTATTTTTCCTCCTTTAACTTTTCCTTCGGTTGCTGACTATATATTCTTTTCTTGGTTTCATGCAAAAAAGAAGTGGAATTATGGCTGTCCGACGGGACGGGACAAAATTAACGGGGCGGGACGACATTTAGCCGGGACAGTGGCGGGACGGGACGAAACGGTAGGCCCATTCCGTCCTGCTAACAAACGGGACGGAACGGGACGAGACGGGTTCACGGGCCTTAAGTGCCGTTTTTAAAAAATATTATTTAAGCATTGAGTTTGGCAACGGATATTCTTTTGACAATGACTAAGTTTTTAAAGTTTGCAACATCTAGTTTTTTGACTTATTTAATAAATTTAAAAATTAAACGAAAATTAGGAAACTAAGTAAAGAATTATAAAATATTAAAACAAAAGACTTGTAATAAAATATTCTAGCAATTATAAATATATAATAGAGTTATAATTTATTTAATATAATTTTAATCCATTAAGTAACTAAGTAAGAGTGTACGACAATTCATAAAACAAATTCAACGTTAGAGCCTTTTATTTTATTAATAGAACTTTCAAATCTCGCATACAAATATAACTCTTTTGAAGAGCATCTAATCTACGCAGTCACCTTATAGGAAGGGTTCTGTTTGAACTAGGCCTCTTAGTAGCCAATAACAAATTATCATACTAATATTTGTAAGCTCCTATATAACTTCGTTGTAACTTATCTATAATTTCTCTCGGACATTATTCTGGAATTGGCAATGTTGATTGATGTTCCATGAGTTCCATGCCGTCATCGCTCCCAGTGCTAAGTATCTCATTGTATTCTTCTTCTTCCCTAGTGGTTAATTTTTCAAAACCAAGATTTCTTCTTTCTGAATTAATCCAATCTCTGAATAATACGGAAATCTCTAGGCTATCCTCCGATTTGAAATCTTGCCGCGCTAAAAGCACTCTCTGATGCTACTGATGATGCTTGAATAGCAAGGATATCTCGGGCCATTATTGAAAGTGTTGGAAAAGCCTTGCCACGCTCCCTCCACCATGCCAAAAGTTGTTCGTTGCCTTCTTCGTCTTTAATACTTTCCAATCCTTGATTAAGATAAGAATCAAGTTCATCATCAATAAAGGAATCAAAACCTGTTATATTATCCATATCTTCCCATAGAACTTCTACTCTAGACTTAGAAGTAGAAGGAGCAGTTTCACCACCTGTTGTTTTCATAGATTTATATTTATCAAACATTGATCTAACATAAGAATATATGTTAGCTTGGCATTCTTCGAGAGATGGTTGTTTATTTTCTTGAATTGCTAAATTCTCATAAATTTTACGAACAAGTCTCTTTGCACCTCTTAATTTTAAAGATGGGTTAAGTATAATAGAAATTTAAAAAAGCTTGGGGAATAGGAAAAAAATACTTTTTAAATTTTGTAATCATTTCATTAATGGCCGGTGCATAAGTTGGATTAATTTTATACTTACCAAATACAATAAAAATTCCATAAATATACCATAATATTTGTGTAATAGTAGGATAATATATACCAGAAAATTGTTTTGTAGCATAATAAAATTTTTCTAAAAATTTAGTAAGCTCTTTGATCCGATCCCAATAAGAATCAAAAATTTGATCTGATCCCAATCAGAATCAAAAATTTGATCAGCGGGGATACCATTATGCATATTAAATACCTTTTGTATAGGCACCCGATAATCATAAGCAACTTTAAGCATTTCATAAGTAGAATTCCACCTAGTACAAACATCTTTTGGAACTTTTCTATATGGAAGGTTAGCACTAGCACATTGTTGAGCAAATTCACGAATTCTACTCACTTTATTAGCCCGAAAAATATAGTCGCAAGCATGTTGTACTTTACTACAAGTATCAGAAAATAAATTAACACCATCTTTTACAACCAAGTTAAAAATATGGCATGCACATCTAACATGAAAAATTGCCGGATTAATTGGACAAAGTCTAGTTCTTAAGCTAGTTGCTGCAGTTGTGTTAGCAGAAGCATTATCTAACGTGATAGTTAAAACTTTATCAATGAGTCCATAAAAATCAAGTATTTGTAGAACAGTAGTTGCAATATATGCTCCAGTGTGTTTTGAATCAACAAATTTATAACCAATAATACATTTTTGCATGTTCAAGTGATGATCAATCCAATGACTTGTAACTGTTAAATAATCACAACCATTAGGACTACGACCTATATCAGATGTGATAGACACTTTACAATCTAAGTGAAAAAATACACAACGAATATACTGAAGATATTCGGTTTGAAATTTAAAAACATCATTTCTAACTGTAGTTTTAGGAAAATCTTGAAAAGCAAGATTATAAGTTTCTTGTATATAATGCACAAAAGCAGGGTGAGAAGGAAAAGTAAAAGGTAAGCCACAGACAACCACCATTTTTGCTAAGTTCTCACGATCTCTATCTTTGTTATAGGGGCGTAAAATAGTACCAGAAGTAGGGTCAAGCTGTTGTTGTAAAAAATTAGAACTCCCGCCAGATCCACTAGGATTGCTAGTACCGGTGCTAGGATCCGGTATTTGTTCGGCTTCTATTTTAGCTTGTATCCATAAAGCTTTGTGGTCCCTACCTAAGTGCCTAGATAAACTCCCCGTCCTACCACTTTTGGTGTGCGCAAATCGTTGCTTACATATTTCACATGTAGCATGTTGATTGACTTTATCATGTTTAAAAAATTTCAATACAAGTGATATTTTGGGACGTTCACCCTTAGGCTTACCCCTTACAGGAGGTAAAGCTCTGGACCGAGATTGACTCTGAGTTGGAGCTTGTGTTGCGGGACTAGTGGGTATTTCATCTAATTCTTCTTCCTCATTTTCTTCATCCTCAATAAAAATATCATTGCCAAATTATCTTTGTAAAGTTTCATGATCTAGTTGTTCTCCGAAATTAATATTATAACATGCGGGGGAGGGGGGTTGGGAAAATAAAGTTTCATCAACATGAGTCATTTCATCTATATGTTTTCTAATTACAAGAGAAGGGCTAGGATTAGGACTAGGATTAGGACTAGGATTAGGATTACTACTACTTTCACCTTTACTATTTTTTTTACTAGTTTTTTTAAATACGCCAAATACATTTTTAGGTGCCATAATTTAAATACGAAATTAAATTAAAAAAGTTAACACAAAAATTAAAAACACAAATGAAATACGAAAATAGAACACGTAAAGTAAACACAAAAATTAAGCACTAAAATAATGCGCAAAAAATATATATTAAAATTAGGAGATGGAACGAGTGCACCGTGATTAAATATTGAAACTTGAAGAAATTGCCCAAAATATTGCTCCAAATACTTGAAGAATTAATTTGAAACTTGAAATTTGCTCCAAAAATTTATCCAAATACTTGAAACTTATCACTTGATTGCGAGAAAATTGAGAGAATAATATAGATAGAATGTAAGAGATTTGAGAGAGAATTATTTATTTTTGTGGGAAGAAATGAAGAAGGATTGGGGTATTTATAGTAGAAAATAGGGCCAAAGTATAATTTAATAAACTTAGGGATTATATTAAAAGTTTGGGGGGTAAGGGAGTGTTTGGGGCAGTTGGGGGCGGGGGGAGGGGGAGGGGGGAATATGGCCTTTTTTGGCCGTTGGGAACGGCTATTTTTGCAATTATAGCCGTTGCCCAACGGCTATAATTCAAAAAAAAAAAAGGGACGTGAGACGGGACGGGACGAAATGGGACGGGATAAACGGGACGAAATGGCCATCCCGTCCCATCCCGTGTCCCGTTTAACATGGGCCCATCCCATTTAAAATTAAGTGGGACGGGACCGGAACGGGACATCCCGTTGGACAGCCTTAAGTGGAATACTGAATGATTCTCGACTCTAACAACGTAATATTCGAAAACTTTCCTAAATAAGACATGTATTTGGTTTCCTTCTCCAAAGGAAGTTTGGTGTAAATTAGTACAATCTCGTGCTGGAATTGAACATCACAACCTACATGAAGTTTTTGTACAGACATACGTTGATCTTTCTTGTGAGTTGTAAGTTTTTTATTTCCTTGCTACGATCACTTATCATGCAAAATTATAACAAAAATTCCAAACCCACTGAAGAACACTAAAAATGCAAAATTAGAGTACTAGCATATGACATAATCTCCTCTTAAATCTAATAAGCTAATAGTCGTTAATCAAAGTGAACCAAAAAACATATTGAGTTTTCATGTTGCCTCAGCATCTTTCAGAACTTTTTCTCAACATCTTTTATATCTGTGTGATAAATGTTATACTAAAGGCAAGCTACAAAATTAAGGCAAAATACAATGATTAATAGTTTCCTTCTGAATAGAAATAAAAGCAGAGGAAAGCTACAATCTCCTCTGTGAGCCAATGAAAATGTAACGATGAAGATGTTTGTTTCAATCTTAAATGAATAATAAAGCAGGATTGGCAGGAAATAAAAGGAAACAAAGCAAGACAAACATAAATTGCCTTCCAACACAAATAAAAAATGCACTAGCGTCAGTATCAAGACCTGCACTTCTCCTCTTTGCCTTGCTAGAGAAGTATACGTGAGCTCTGTTTGCGAAAAATGCTTGGACCATAAGTGGACATAAACATATCCAGTAAGAGAGGAAATTGCAAGGACTCAAAGAGGATTACTGGAATGAGGGCTGCTATGCCCACTGGAATGAGTATCCATCCTTTTCTCTGACCAAAAACGAGATAAATTGTAGCACTAAATGCTATCATCAGAGATGTCATTGAAATGAATAGGGTACCCAGGCCTAGAATCAATCTCTTCGGAAGACGTCTAAGGAAATCCCCCTCTGCATATCTCGAGGTGAGGATAGACAGGAACATTAGAACAGAGGCAACAGAAGAGAACAGACAGAATGCAGCAGAAACTGCAAAAGCCGTGAAAGCCGTTTCATTGGAGAAGAGCGGAAAACCACTGTTTTGATTGTTTCCACCTGGCACGGTAATGGCTGCTGCAAATACTACTGTTGTTGTTAGGGCTGCCACAAATATACAGGAATTTGCAGTTTCTTTCATCCATTTCTCTCCTTCTTTGACCAATTCCTTGTGTTCCTCAGTAAACACCATTTTTGGAGTTTTTCCATCTGAGTTTCTCTTTGTTCTGAGCGTTGGTTGAACAAACTTTTCCACTTCCTACATAAACATAGATACCAACACATATAAATGGAATTGTTGAAGCAAGAATGATATATTTTTTAATAAAAGAACAATTTAAGATTTTTTTTTTTTTGACTCATCTTTTTCACCAAGTCACTTTACGTGTTTATATCCATTAAGGGCCTACATATTCGAATGTTCTAAAAGTTCTTTTATTGTAAGGAGAAAATTCGTAGTCACAGAGATACTTCAACTGACTTGATAAATGGGTGTGGTTGAGCCACATACTATACACATATGTAAACACATTTGACATCGAGATGTGTGGTTAAATGGATGTCAAAGGAAAATGAAAGAAAAACTACTTCGCAAATGGCAGTCATACGTTAATGATATTCTTTTAAGTTCAATTTCTTATCCTTATCATAAAATCCATTTTCAAATGTCTGATTATTTTGGATACCTCCATTGTTTGCACAAGCAAAGCATTGATCCTTCATCACCACAAATGCATTCGTAATTTACAGATCAAAGCTGACATGAGCACAAAACTGTTTTTTCTCATCTTTCCCTATACCTGCAATTGTCCAAAGATGATACGATGCTAGTCCCTTTCATAACCCTAATCTCAATGACAATATGCTTGCACATACCCGTCCTAACATTTCCTTTCAATTGGTCGAATATCACAAATTATGCACAATTATATTTACTCCCATTTACTTAAAAAGGACCATTCATCATGGATTACGATAGTCTGATATTTCCTTGACAAATTTGCAGCATTTTCAGATGCCGAGGATGCTGACATTCGTCATACTACATTTGACTATGGTGGAAGTTTCTTGGCAATTCATTAATTTCCTAAAATAGCTTATGGTATGAGCTCTATGATACCACTATAAACTATTCTCGGCTTTTAAGGTGTGCTATAATTATTTCCCTTCCAACAACGCGACTTAAAAGAACACCCAGCAAAACCTAAAAAAGAACCGTGCATGAACGTAGTTATGTGAAACTCATACCTGAAACCATTGCAATTCACGCTGCATTTGCAAAGCCGCACCTGAGATAAGATTGAGTCGGCTAAGAGGTGCTAGCTTTCCAGCCATATGTAATATATTGTTCCCTGAAGTGTCTTCACCAGCTGTTACCAAATGTTTATATACACTTAACTGATATATAAGACTAAACACCTTCTCATAACGATTTATTACTGCAAGGTGAAATAAGTTATGGTTCTCAGAATCAACAAACCAGATTGCGTCTGGGTAACGTTCTATAATTTCTTCTATGATTTCAGAAATTCCTGAACCTGCTGCTGAAAGAAGTGCCTTTCTAAGTACTGGCTCAATATCCTCACCCGTAGAGGAATAATGTTTGGTAAGTTCCTCGCAAAGACGTTTCACAATATCAAGAGTCTCTTCATGCATTAATTTTGTATCCTTAATATGTCTGATTGTTCTTGCTGTAAACAAAAACACTTTCTTAGAACATGATAGGGCACTAACAAATAGTACATCATGTTATGATAAATTATCTTAGTATATAGATTTCCATAGGAACAACTCTATCACAAAAGTACCATAATAATTCCCAAACACAGGAAGTCATTGCCCGTCTACATACTACTATTTTGCTCTTATTGAAGTCACTATTATTAACATTATAACTTTTTCTATGTCCAACTCCCAATCATGCTACGGAGAAAGGAAAATAAAATCCCAGTCATGTGTCTAAGTGCATTCGTCATTCAGCTCTATTAAGTGCCAATGCTTTTTTAAGGCATGCAATTACAATTCATTACTTAACCTAATCAAGTACAGCAGGCAGATCTGCACTCAACAACCTTTATAGCATGTTTGGCAAACTTCTAGGAGATTAGAAGTGCTTATTTTTCAACAAAAAAAATGCTTATTTTTTAGGGTTAAGGTGTTTGGCCAAACTTCTGAGGGAAAACTGAAAAGGCATCTTTGAGTAGTAATAAAAGTTGCTATTTGCTGTTGGAAAGAAGTTCAAAAAAGCAGATTCTCTGTAGAAGCAGAAGCTGAAGTCGTGTTTAATGTTTTCAGGACGAAAAACTATACTTACAGGAAAATTTCTATTTACCAAATTATTTGAACAGTATAGTCAAAATCTAAACTCATGTGTTGTCAACAACAGATCTATGGCCAAAGTCTCATACTCCCTCTATATATATTTTGATCTTAAATTTTACATTTTAGCTAAATGGAATTGGAAAACTTTTCTAAGGTCTCTCATAATTAAAATTTCAGATCATGTATCTACTTAAAAATGATACTAATTATAAAGTGGATCTTTACACTCTTTTCCATAATTTGACGCTCAAAAGATCAACTTTTGAAAAGACTGACCAAATATAAACTGCCTCCATAATACTAATGAAGGTGCTCATCAAATGTTTTGGCAAAACACAAACTGCTATTAATCAAAAGTACTTTTTCTGGAACTCCATTTGGTAAAGTACTTCTCAAAATAAGCAATTTGAAAGTTTTGCCAAACATATTCTTAGTCTATATAGGTAAGAGGACTATATGACAAATGTAGGTGTAACAGGAATTAAAGATATTATCAACAATATAGTTTGTGCTAATACGTGTGAATTACTTTTCTAGACAAGATTTAGGCCTATATTAAATTTCGAAATGCTAATGTCACAATAAGCGAACAAATATTAACTTACTTGTTGTTTTCCAAATTTCGCGAGCTGCATGAATCATTGACTTTATCATGATCCCTGTAAAGTAGAATGATCCAACAATTACTCAAATAATCCCAGAAGTAGACGTGTGATTTGTTACCAGTAAATAAGACAATTTTGTTTTAATGCTAATGTGCAAAAACTTGAGAGTCCAATTCAAAACCTTAATTTAAAAGCTGCTACAATTCATATAAGACAGTAAGACAACTATAAGTCGTACCAGCCTGCATGTGAAACTCAATTTTGGGGTTCAGACATTATTTATTTTTTGCTTGTTAAAGGTAATATATTGTTTTCAGCAATTAGAAAGCGATGTGGAAGTATTTACAATAATAGACTACATTACGAGTTTTGTAATGAGCTCAAAAGGTCAATCATGACCTCAATGTCATTTGCAATAGCCACGTTGCACCAAAAAAATAAACAAGATATAATGGCCAAAATGAAGTGGTGAGAGTGGAGGAGGAGAGGAGTGCATGAACGAGGAGGTAATGGTAGTGGTAGCAATGGAGGTTCAAGTGAGTTTAGAGATAAGGAAGAAAGAGAAAGAGAAAAAACAAAGTAAAGGGAAAAGATTTATAAAAAAAAAAAAAAAAAAATGAAATTTCTAAGTCAAGTATAATTAGTTGTATAACAACCAATTGGAAAATGATACATGGACAAATTTAGTCCACTTTTAGCATTCTTCGTGCCTTTCAAACGCTTCAAAGAAGGTATTTACACTTTGTCATGTCATCAGTCAAGGAGGAATAGTTCCACTTCGGACAAGAATATGGGGTAAGGGGTTGCTCGTAAAATTTTAGTGTGTAAATTACTTTTTGGGGCAAGTTTAGGGGGAAAATATGAATTTTCCAAGCCTTGGTGGATAGAGTTACCCGGTACCTGTTGCTGGTGAGAGTTATCCCGTGGAATTAGTTGAGGTGCGCGCAAGCTGGCCCGGACACCACGGTTATCCAAAAAAAAAATGAATTTTCCCTTAATTTTGTGTGACAGAGGCCAATCATGTCATGTTACATAGAGTATTAAAAAAGTACTTACCGACGTGATTCATGCAGCTATAGATCGGTGTAACAAGCCATTTTGGACAGACAAGGATGCAACAGTTTACTAAACGTGTACAGTACTCCCATGTTAACCCACTAGCAGGCTCTGGTGATTGCCTCGAGGGTGATGTAGCTGACGATTGGACTACAACAAGAGACTTTTCAATGTCTGCCAACCTGATCTCTAATTTTGCATGCATGACTTCACAAGAAAAAACAAGGTAATTAGGTACTCACATACAATCCTTTCAGAAGTACATGCTTTCACTTTATTTTCTATCATTTGTTTTCTTGAGTTATTCATTTAGATGTCCTATTAAAGATTCCTATTCATTCAAAACTATAGATTTGGCTATCATCATACTCTAAAAACTATTTAACCTTGTGGGTTCTGATGGTTTTAATGGTAATTTTACTGATGTTACTACAAGATATTAGGTCTATGTAGTGCTAGCTTGTTGTCCTCTCTATATGAATATTCCTAAGTTCTATATACTAGCTTGATTTTGATACCAAAGAAGGAGATCCTGCTGATTTCACCTATGTTATATCCATTACTCTCTTTCGTTAGTGACAAGAGAATCTCTAAACTTTTTCTTTTATGAGATTGGGGAAGGTGTTCCTTAACTGATATAAAAGTTTTGCAAAAGGAATGTCTAAATAAGAGAACAAATAACTTAAAGATGAGTTATATATCAACAAAGAAGACTAATAGCAATTACTGGGGCTCCATAAAAAGTTGTCTTGATTGGTTAACATTAGACCAGGCTACCAGCAGGAAGCTCTAAGGAACCCAAATCAATATAGATTGGTCTGGGGCAGGGGTGGAGACTAGTTTAGTCCCTTGGGACTTCTCACAAGTGTAGCATTACTATCTCCTGAAAGCACATAAAGAGAAGAAAATACTATCGCAGGTGATAACATGAATATAGTACGAATAGAACCTGAATAAAGTAACTGCTGCCAGTGCCAGAATCTTAGTTGAGTCCCACTCCGAAATGCAGAAGGTATTTCAGCCAGCAAGCTCAAAAGGGATTCGTTATTGTCACCATAAAACTCTGCTCGGGCCAAACCAGGATGACGTCTAAGCAGAGCTAGCAGCACATCTGTTTTACACAAGGAAGATTAAACAAGACATTATAAAATCTGGTAAAAAGTGAGCTACGAAGTACATAAATTGTATTAGAACATCATATTCTCATAAGCTTTAATCAGTTGCTAAATTCTTTAAATATAAGTTTATAAATAAAAAGACGCTTAAGGATTTAGCAAAGACTTTCCAACTTGTTAAAGCTTCTTTACTAAGGAGAAGAAAAGATATTTTAACATTCTCTTCATCTTGAAAATATTTTGCAAGCCCAAGATCAAAACAGTTCCACTTCATTTTTTTCTTCCTATTCATGTTGAACAAATCGGTCAAAGAGAAAGAAAATTGTTGAACTTTTCATTTTCTCCAACCATTCACTAGCTTTCATGTAACATGTGGCAATGTGATAATTATTGTGGGATTACACTTATCCTATTTGATTTGTTGTGTTATTTTTGTTTTATTAAATACTGAGGGCAAAAATCTAACTGATAAAAAATAGATGGCTCATTTCTGATATAATGGTGTTACTTCTCATGGATATGAAAGATCTTTAGTAAAACTAACTAGACCTCTGCTAGAATTCTGAAGTTTCATGATCTTGAAGAGATATTAGAATTTTGTTTCAAATTGTTTAAATTTTTACCATCTATAAATGAAGAAAACACTTGCATTAATCATAGGACAAGAAAATATCTTACCATAGAATCCAGCCACTACTAGAAGATGGAGAAAGTGGGAAGCAGTCGATTGTTTAGTTGGTGGGGAGCCTTCCATCTTCCTTTCCATATCCCCAATCAAAAGTAAAACCATTTCCTTATGGCCATACCTAACAGCCTCTATGATCGGGTATGGCCCAACAGCATCATCAAGAGATCCCAATCCCGGGTTGAGTTGCAGTAAATTCTTTGCTGCCTCCATGTTCCCAACCATTGCAGCCACACAAAGAGGTGTGTAACCATCATTGTTACGCGAAGTGTAAGCTGATGGACCCACAGTCGGATCATCAAACCACTTTCCCGCACCAACAATTACATGAAGGGTGGTGTCCCCAGCTCTTGTTATCTTACAATCCCAGGCTTTATATAGGGGCCCCATAGGTCGAGCAGCTAGCTCAAGATCACATTGGTCGCCTCTGAGTAATGCACGGTATAAGGGCAAGCATCTCCACAACTGATCCTTCTCGCTTCTGCCTGTTCAAGTATAGCCAATGCATTCTCAGCAGGGACAGAGGAAGTAATTGGCAGATAATGTAGGAATGAAGAAAAGCTTTTACCGGGACTGGGCGAATGGTGAACATTATTGTTGCTCGTGTTGGCTGCTAGATTTGGTAAGGACGACATGCTTGTCAGTATCAGAGTTGATTAAGCGAGTGTTCAGCCTTCGACTACTGGATAGTTGGATCCAAATACTTCTTTTATCAGGAATTTATGTTTTCAATTGGCATGCCAAGATTGTTGTTTGTTTTGTCTTTTTCTTTCTTTATTTATATTTCCCTTCATCTTAACAAATATTCCTCTCCACTTCAAACATTAGTATATTAATGTAACACCTGAGCTAGCTTTAGGTAGAATCACAGCAATGAGAACAGAAATGAAGATTACAAGGAAGGAAGAGAGAAGAGAGTAAGTGTTGGATAAATTTTTATCCCAGATGAGTGGTCTGTATAATAGTATAATACTCCTCTCCCCTCCATACAAAGCTCACATCATTTGCTAAAACAATAATGATGCTAAAAACAATAAATTTGGGAAATCAAAAAAATACTACAGGGACCAAAGTTTCAAAATAAAAACTTCTAGTTTAAATATAACTGGGATTAAGTGCATTAATAATAACTTCAAGGGCGGTTTCCATTTCTGTAGTCACCTTCCAGTGCGACAATCATTCCCCATCTTGAAACCTTGTCCTCCAGGTTTGTATTTGGAGCTGAAATTAATTAGGGTTAGGGTTTCGAAAGGGGAAATTGGATTTGATGAAATAATCATTAGCCCACTGCACTATACCTGCTTTACTGTTGCATTGCCTCTTTTGACGATCCTTCGATCAAGAATTGCCTTACTGGCGAACAACTTGGAGGTTTAATACATTGTATTTTCCCAAATGCACTAATCAGTTGCTAAATACTTCAAATATAAAAATTTTATAAATAAAAAGAATTTCCAACTTGTTAAAAACTCATTCAAATTGGGCGACTGGTTTCCATCGAGTCCCCCCCCCCCCCCCCCCCTCGCGGAAGTTGACGAGGCTTCCTCCCTACTTCCTTTAAGTCTTACCTTACCTGTACATTAGAGTAAGGCTGTCAACTGGGCCGGTCTAGGCCCGTAACCGCGGGTCAAACGGACTAAACAGGTTAGGCCCGTTAGGATCGATTTTAATGGGTCCGGATCAATTTTGTGGGTCAATTTTATGCTGGGTCCGTCAGGGTCCGGGATCGGACCGGTCCCTTAGTAGACCAAACTGTCCCAACAATCAACTTTTAAAATTTAAAAAATAATAATAATAATTTAAAATATAATCGTTGGTCTGTCAAAAATAACCGTTAACTATTTATAAAATATTCATTTGACCTATATATATATATATAAGCTATATATATATATATATATATATATATATATATATATATATATATATATATATCTTATATAAGATTTATATATAGTATAATATATATGTGTATAATATACCAGCTGTATTAAACAATTCAATCTAACATGAAAAAGCATTTCAACTTCGATCCAGATTCATTTTTCGGTTGCAATGCCAAAAGTAGATAGTTTGTTATTATTATCTTTTTTCGTCAAAGATAGTAGTTATTAGAGTTAATTGAAAATATCTTATGTCCAAGAGTAGATTTGAAAGTCTTGGTAACAGCGTGTTATTAAGATATGTGTATGTGTGTATTGTTTTTTAAATTACTTGCAATAATATAATAAGATAACCATTTTATTCTCAATTATTTCTTGTCCCCTTTATATAATAATATAATAAGATAACTTATTTATTTTTTATTATTTTTTGTCCCCTTTATATAATAATATAATAAGTTAACTATTTTATTCTCCATCACTTCTTGTCCCTTTTATATAATAATAAGATAATAAGATAACCCCTATTTATTTATTTTTTAAAAAATCTGTTAGGCCCACTTAGCACATGGGTCGGGACCGTTTAGCCCGGGCCCGGACCGGTCCATACAAAAAGATTGTTTGGCCCTTTTAATTTGGGAACGGGACCGGGACTGTTTGGACCGGCCCACTTGGGATTAATTATTCTAGTATTACTCCCTCTATTCATTTTCACTTGTCCAGTATTCTAAAAATAAATTTTTATTTTTACTTGTCACTTTAGCATATCAAGAGAAGACAATTTCGTTTATCATATTATATCCACGGTATTAATTACTCATTTCAAATCATTTTCTCAAATCCATTAAATATATGCATAAATTAATATGGTTATCATGGTAAATTATGCACTTCATTTATTATTTCTTAAGATGTGTGCAAAGTCCATAGTGGATAAGTAAAAGTGAACGGATGGAGTATTTTTTATTGACTGTGGGTAATGTATTATTAATTTGGAGTTGTTAATTTTACTGTTTTATTTTGGTATTACTAATCCAACCTTGGTAGGTATAAGTTTTTTCGATACTATTTTTATTTTTGGGATAACTTATTCAAAGATTAGTAACCAAATAAAGGATAAGTCGGTACTAAATTTTTATCCATAATTATTTTTGTTTATCTATCATACCAAACGACCCCATTTATTATAGTTTATATGACTATATTTTCTCTTGGCAAAATACATAGGCAGCCCCTTTAATTTGTTTTCACTTTTCACTTTAACACTTATTCTTAAGATCGTTCCATTTAAATACTCCAACCAGCCATTTAGTGTGTCATCTAGACACAAAAGGCCAACATGGCAAGGCGAATGTTTCATACATTTTTCAAGCGCGTGAAATGATAAAAAAAAATAAAATAAACTCCTCATACTTATTGCCGGAAAATAAATAGTTTTTTTCAGAAAAATTTCCACTAAACTTCTTTTTAAAATTTTCAATGTAGGATTTAATACTATGTACACAAAGGAGTAATTTTAAGTTATGCCAAGTTTCTGTTTCAAGATCGAAGCTTCTGCTTTAATACATAGAATTTAATGATTATCTCATTTTTAAGATCCAAGCTTCCATTTCAAGACTTACTCAAAAACGGCCATGGCTAAGAGTAGCGTTTTGGCCGAAAAAATTTAAAGTTCATATATGGACAAGAACTACTCAAATTGGTCCAACTGTTTTTTCTCAAAAACTATATGGGGAGGGGGGGTGTATTTGATAAGAAGAAACATGTACAATATCCGAGCCCTGTTGAAATGGTGTGTAATTAGTATTTTGTCGAACGTGTATACTCAACTTGCCAAATTCTCCATTTTTCAAATCCGTCGCAGTTGAGTGGGTTAAAACCTCAAGAATAAGGGTTAGAAACACGCCCCGAGATGCATAAACTGTTGGGCATTGGTTTTGCTGTATTTGATTGGCTTGAATACCTTTTTCTGGCCAAATAGAGCTCGCTGGAGCTTGGAGCTTCATAGGAGTTGTCGTTTTTTAAGTTGGAATGCTCCAAATTTTAGTGGGGAGATAGATTACACCTAGGAAGAACCTCCGGCGCTTTATATCCATCCAGGTAATGATCGTGCAATTCACTCACTTCTAAATTTATTTATGTCCAAATTAATAATTTTCTGTTTTGTTATATTTCAAATCTACTGAATAATTAAATGTATAACTTGGAGGTTTGTGGAGGAATTTGTTTGATTATTTAAAGGAAAGATGAAAGATTAGTGAAGAAGAGGCTCGCGTTTTTACTGTACTGACAAAAGAAGTTTGGGTTGGGGGTCGGGGGTCGGGGTCGGGAAGATAACGAGGGGTTCTTTTCCTTTTAACTTTTTTCTTCTTTTAAAAGTTTCCTTTTGAAGTTAAATCTACGTGTCTCTTTCTTATTGGTTATTTTGGCGTGTGAATTGCACGCGCATCTATTGTATTTGGCTACCTAAAATTTTAGTGTCTCGATGACACATTAAAGGGTTGGTTGGAGTATTTAAATGGAACGACCTCAAGAATAAGTGTTAAAGTGAAAAGTGAAAACAAGTTAGGGGGGCTCGTGATGTATCTTTTTAGTCCGAGTTTATATGATTATATCTCTTTTATAGTCTATTTCTATTTAGATTTGAAAGAAAATAACTTAAATATTTCATTTTACACTTATGGTGTGTTTGGTACTAGGAAAAATAATTTTCATCATATTTTTCTAAAAATTAAATAACTTTTTACTTATTTTTTTGTGTGGGACAAGTAAACACAATATACTATCACAAAAATATTTATATATAATCTAAACAAATACTGTCTAGTTGTGATAGATGGTGAAATGGGAGGGTGGGCGGGTAGTGGGAGTGTGAGGTTGGTCAGGGCATGAGGTGGTTAGGAGTGGAAAGGAAACAAGGTTGATGGGGCTAAAAGTGGAAAGGAAACAATTAACATGGAATGCCATTTAAGAAACTCATTTTTCCTACTCCCAACGTCATTATCCTGATTCTTAAGAAAGATGTTTTTTCCAGATAAAAATATTTTTTTCTAAATATTTAACCAATCAAATATGGAAAATTTGAAAACCTTAAACACCCTTCATGAGAAATTTTTGCATCCAAACAAATATTATTACATATTTAAAATAACAAATTTTAAAAAATTTATAGTTTAAGACCACAAATTTTAAATATGTCCTTTTCTTTTTTAAACTCTAAATGGGTTCGAATAAATTGAAAATAGAGGAAGTACTACTTATACATGGAATTCTCGATGAAATAATCCAAACAAGGAAACAGTGAAAGAATCAAATTGACCAACTTGCTCTACATATTGAAGGAGAAATTTCATTGGAAAAATTACCAACAAAATTCTATAGCAAGTCAGAAGAGGTGCAAGTGCACAGATAGTCATCATCAGGATGCAATTTAGGAATTAGTCAGTGTTTATTTTGTCTGAAAAGTTAAAATTCAAGACGCATTATAATTCCTAAATAATAGCCCTTTCGAGTGACTACCTTTCTACCCAAAAGTTGGAGCACAACTACTAATATTGTCGTATGATAGTTCACCCACCTAGTGAACTATCACCACACTCTAACGAGGACAGTATTAGTAGTTGTGCTCCAACTTTTGAGTGGAAATGACGTCACTCTAAATGATTACTATTTAGGAATTAACCGGTACATCCTGAAATTCAGCTTTTCAGTTCAATTTTTCACTAGCTAATCTCTAAATTGCTTCGCTGAGAATGGCTATATGTGCACACTTGCCCCCTAACGAGGACAGTATCACATCTCATTTATACAAATCGCGTTGAAAATGATGTGGAAAAAAGGCATAGATATTCTCAATTTAAAACTCGAAATACAAGTATTCTGCCATAGACATACATTGTTCAATAAGCAAAAGAAACATTGTTGAGCTACACCACTTGATAAAAAAGTCCACCACGACACAAAAATAAACAATTTCATCTCCGTGAATGCGCCACTTAAAAGAGAGAAGTTCCCTTTCCCTTCTTATCTCCACCAATCTCAAAGTGCTTGCACCTCTGCAAAGTCGGTATCAACATAGAATCTCAGGTATTAGCTATTACAATGATGAAAAGGAAGATTGAGAACCATAACAAACCTTGATTGGGTGCTGGGACACATGTTTGCAACCCTGGCATTGCAACCTTAGCACAATCTTCTTGGTAGTTTTGGCCTAGTTTTAGAGGAATGTCGATTTATGAGATGAATACCAAGGAAAAAGATTATTATTGACCAGAATTAGTTTTAACAAATGTTTACATGAATACTATTCTACCTTCTTGTGGAAGACGGGTTTCGTCTGCCCACCATAACCAGACTGCTTGCGATCATACCGACGCTTGCCTTGAGCTGCTAGGCTATCTTTTCCTTTCTTGTACTGTGTAACTTTATGCAGAGTGTGCTTTTTGCACTCCTTCGACTTGCAGTATGTCTTCTTAGTTTTTGGAACGTTCACCTGCAAGTACAAGTTTAAAGACGGAACTGGTACCCATGTGGAAATGTTATAGCTACATTAATATGCAGATCACAGGCCAAATACAAACATACCACAACAGAAATGAATTTATTGGATCCAGGAACTGTGATCTAGAGTATGCAAATGCCACTAGACAGAATTTCTCAATATGAGAGAGCCATTCCAAATAGTGTCGACCATAATTACTACAATCCTTTCCAGAAAAAAGCTGGCTCAACTTGAGGGAAAAAAAAAAGATGGAACTCGAGACATTCTTTAAAGAAAAGTGCTTTAGCTTTTATTTAATACAACACAATACAAGGAAAAAGGTTTCTAGTGGTACCACAAATAATGGATTTACTAGTTCTTTTTCCACCAATGATGTAGGACGAGTCCTACTTAATTCATTGCATTTGGGAATAGAAGGGTCTTTAGTCTCTTAACAACAATTGAAGAGGCTAATCGAGGCTGAATTCTAAAGTTGACTGCATTCATTATTATTATTTACAGTATTAAATTAAGATACTCTTGATGGCATAAACTAATGGAGTCTGCCCTTGCACTTCTAAATTATATTGACTTTTATAGCAACTCTTTCACAGATGAAGTAAACAGAATTTTATCAAGCTGTCAAATTTGGTCCAAGCCCAAATGACCCGCCCAATGTTGGGCTGGTTATTGACCCGCCAATTTATTGAACTCAACCCATCTTGACCCAACCCATCTCAACCCATTTAAAGTTGGGTTAATTTTTAGCCCAAATTGATCCATGAGTAACTTTGCCAAAATATCTTAGAAATAAATTTATTTTTTGTTTTGATATGTTGTATATGAATTATGACCATAACAAAAGAAAAAATATTTTATTTAGTAATTATACAATTCATAACATATATTTTAGAAATAAATTGATCCATGAGTAACTTTGCCAAAATATCTTAGAAATAAATTTATTTTTTGTTTTGATATGTTATACTATATGAATTATGACCATAACAAAAGAAAAAATATTTCATTTAGTAATTATACAATTCATAAGAAAACAACATATATTAACTAAAGATTGATAAGAGTTGGACGGGTTGGGCAATGACCCAAATTTTAGCATATCTTGACCCAACCCATCTTAGACCAAGTAACTTTTGAGCGGATCATTTGACCCGTCCAATTATTGACTCAACCCGTTTTGACCCGCCCAAAATAGGCCCAATCTGCCCATTTGACATCCCTATATAAAACACAAGGAGGCAATGAATTCCAAAATTGAATCACATCGTTCACAGCCCAATAATTAGAACAGCAAAAGAAATTTATAATACTTCTAGCACTTCTATAAAGTTTAGAACTGGGTTACTGAGCAAATATCAATGAACTGAGGAAGGCGCATGACAAATTAGTCCATGAAATGGCAGACTAAACAAGCATTGAATATCAGACATGTGAGAACTTTCATATACAAGCAAAATGCAGCGACTCAGTGCAACTCATTGAATCAACAGTGACTGCACACCATGCAGCACAGGTATAGGATAGTTGAGACTTTATTCTGTAAACAATTAAAACGCAGCAATAGTTTTGCCACATCTCACAGCTGCTTTACAGAATTAAAACGCAGCAATAGTTTTGCCACATCTCACAGCTGCAGCTTCCATTCTATATCTATGTATCTCCCAGAGATGCCGCATCAACTCAATGAAATAATGTAAGTAGAAATTGGTGTTCAAGTAAAAGAAGTTCATTACTGGAGTGACCATTTGAGTGCTCATCCACAAATCAGTGGATAGATATACTTTCATACTACAAGAAAAGCTTTTAAACCCATTGTAGAAAGAAGAAACATGCAAAACAGAAATATGTTTTCCATGAAATTAATAATCCTCTATATATGTGTCCTCACAGAAAGGCCTGGTACACTATCATAGTTCTTACTACCAAGTGCTTTACAAAAGCTATACTGTTGCAGACTTGCAGGTGCTAACAGAGCAGCTCTAACTCTTTTATTTTGGTATGTGGATGTTTTTGTCTGATCACTATGCAGACAAAGGCATTTCTTGGCTCTGGATATTAAGACTGGAGCACCAAAGCATAGAAGTAAATAGTTAGGGTCAAATGTTATTTCATGCAGTGGCTCTACTTTCTTTCTTGAGGATTTACACTATTCCTCTACTCTTCTCTTGCCTGGCAATAAGTCAAGCCGAGTCCAAACTTAGCCCATTATTTACTGCTAGGATTTTACTAGGCAGGGGCAGATTTATATGTAAATATATGGGGCACGTGAACCCATTGTCTCTCCACCAAACTAGGTGTTTTATGTACATATTTTTTAGAATTGGTCTAATATTATTTGCTGGCACCCATGCTCCAAAGAGGCTAAATGGTGCACTTGGTGGAATGTTGAGTTATCTACCTAGAGGAGCAGGGATCAAATCCCGTTTAGTACTTTCCTTTTTCTCCTATCTTTAGTGGTGCACCCATGTTATGAAAATTCTAGATCCGCCTTTGTTACTAGGTTCAACCCTTAATACTAAATATTAAATAATAGATGCAGTATTTGTTTTCCAGAATTCTTTTATGTGCTTTAAAAGTTTCACCACCTTCCGATATTTTAGATCTTTTTTTGGATAAGCTTCTGGTTTTTTAGATCTTTCAGTCAATTTTCATTGTTATAGTTTGTTATGCTTCATTGAAGAATTTTCATAGGAGTGTGTTATCACGCCTGGCCAGGTAACAGCACATTGCTTATTACTTAAATCACTTATGGTGCATCCAAAGGCCAGGTTACAGTATCATTTATTTAATAATGACGAGGTTACAATATCATATTTCTATACAAGCAACCTATTATTCAAACAAATATGAAACCAAAACGGATGATTGAGATAATGTGTTTCCCCGAGCGAAAATAAATCTGCAACATACGCTAAATCATGCAACTGGAATGAGGTGTGTCATCCACAATATGAACCCAATAAAATTAAGCTTATACAAGCCATATAATAAAACAGAAGCATAACATCCTTAAACAAAATGCAACAGAGATTACACCCTATACATAGGCAATGGTATTAAAATGTCATACTTTTGTTTGAAGTGCAGTGCAACCTATACTCTGAATATATCTGTATCGGAACGGGAAAGAATCTGGTCAAATAGAGGTCATTAACGAATTGATGTTGCATTCTGGAAACAACTAAAAAGCTCTGGTAAGTCAGAGGTATCGTTAATTAAACTTTCCTTGATCCTCCAGAATTAGCCTAAAATTAGAATGCCATTGATACTAAAATTAAGCAGAGATTTAGTATATAAATAAGCTTAACTTAAAAGCTTCAATACCCTTTGAATTCTTAGATTTTCTACACCAAAGAAGATGAAAAACCTTCCAAATAATGCATAAATAAGCACCTTTCAGCATATTGCAAGCTTAACGGCAAGTGAAGGGAATAAGCTAGCCTTAATCACAATCCAAAAGTTGCATTCTAGACGTGGAATCAATAGACATGTTGAACTTTTAATATATCAATAGCCATAATCGTCTATCTATCAATACTATACACCAGCCTAAGCCTCAACTCCAAATAATATTAGATTGATCAAAACATAGGTGGATCTAGCATGTAACATATGGGCCAGTGTTTTTGACCAGACTTTGTATATATATTAGAATATTCACTAAATACCTATAAATACATGAATGTGAACTCAGTTATAAGGTTATTGTAAGAGCCTATAAACATATGATTGTGCCCAGTTATTATTGCATATTAACTTGAAGTTACTCTATGAGCCCGCAATTCAAATCCTAGATCCGCCTCTAGCTCAAAATCATGTGATCTAATGCTGCTCTACCATGTGAAAACAAAGTGTGCCTAGGTGAGTGCATCGCAATTAATGCATTCAGAGGAATCGACACTAGTGATGCTAATTACACCTTTTTCGAAAGTATGAGCTTCTAGTAACACTCTGAAAAACAACTCTGCAAAATACATCAAATTTATATACTAACGAAGACCAACTCCAAGTTAGTCGAAATCGGCTATACAAGCCCCTGTATATGTTCTTCTCTATCACCGTGGAAGTGGCATGTACCTATATAGGCACGTCGGGACCAATAATAAATCTGATAAACAACTAATTATACTTGAACTGCCTTCCCTTTTTACAAGTGTGAATACAATTAACAGTTTGAATAAAAATTCAGAAAATAACAAAATGAGCATAGCTTTGAACTAACAAGCATTTATGAACTTTTTTCGTTTCTCTCTTCAAACTTAAAGTTTAACGACTCAAAGCAGCAGCAGCAACAGAGAGATAAAATGAGTTACCATGGTTGGAGGCTGACTTCAAGCAAGGAAGGAGCTGCAGTATAAACCACCTTTGTTTCTAATGGCGTCCAGAAGCCCTAGAAAATGAGGGAAGACGAAACCACTTTTATATGGTTAGGGTTTCTACTGGGATTTTTTCGATTATGGGTATATAAGCAGCCCATTGTAATTTCGGGCTTAATTATGGGCTTCTTAGTAGTGATTGTTACTTGGCCCGTCCTAAATGGGGTATTTGCACAAGTCAAAATGGCCTCGTGACCACTTAAACTTGCACCTGATTGTCAACTCGATAACCGAACTTAAAATTTTTTTATTTGAACACCTCAACTCATATATTTGTAAACTAATAAACCCTTTTGATCATTGACCATGCTTATGTGGCAGGAGCACAGATGACATGGACAAAGTGCGTGCAACTCACATAATTAAGGGAATCTTTTGCAAATACCCACTCATCACAAGCTATTTACCCACCCTTACCCATTAAGTTTTCTCCCTGCCCATTTTTTTAGCCAAGCCAAGACGAACCAAGCCAAGCCAAGCCAAGCCGAGCTGGACCGAACCAAGTCAAGTCGAACCGAGCCAAGCCGAACCAAGCCAAATCAAGCTAAGCTAGGTTAGGCAATTAGTTTTAACTGGATAGGTATATATCGTAAAAAGTTTTTAAATGGGTAGAGAAGGGTAATTATTTTAAGTTCAATAGGTATTTTGTATAAATCTTCCCATAATTAACGCACATGAGGACAATAATTTTGGATTAAAAAATTATAAAATCATGAAAAAAATAACAACAACAACAACAACAACAACAACAACAACAACCTAGTAAAATCTCACTAATGAGGTCTGGGGAGGGTAGTGTGTACGAAGACCTTACCCCTACCCCGAAGGAGTTGAGAGCCTGTTTTCGAAAGACTCTAGGCTCAAAAAAAATAAAAAGATAAAATGACAAAAAAAAAAAAATATTAGTGTCACAACAACAATCATAGGATAAATAGGAACACCATGAAATCTAGAAGAAAGATGTAAAGCAAAGGGAGACAATATTAGTAAATATTAGTATCACCACAACAATCATAAGAAAAATAGGAACACCATGAAATCTAGAAGAAAGATGCAAAGCAAAAGCGATAGCTAGTAAATAGGACATACACTGAAGAGCGAAATAGTAAGCCACAACATTATCAATAGCTATCTTAGACAAATAACTTACATGGCTAGTCCCACAATGGTACGAAGTAAGGCACGACTCAACTACCTCCTAACCTACAACCCTAATACTCGACCTCCACATCTTCCTATCAAGTGTCATGTCCTCGAAAATCTGGAGCCTTGCCATATCCTGCCTGATCACCTCTCCCCAATACTTCTTAGGTCGCCCTCTACCTCTTCTCATGCCATCCACAACCAGTTGCTCACACCTCTGTACCGGAGCATCTGGGCTTCTCCTCTGAATATGTCCGAACCATCTAAGCCTCGCTTCCCGCATCTTGTCATCAATGGGAGCCACATGCACCTTCTCTCGGATATCATCATTCCTAATCTTATCTATCCTAGTGTGCCCGCACATCCACCGCAACATCCTCATTTCTGCTACTTTCATCTTCTGGATATGTGAGTTCTTAACAGGCCAACACTCAGCCTCATACATCATGGCCGGTCTAACCACCGCTTTATAAAACTTACCTTTGAGTATCGGTGGCACTCTCTTGTCACACAGGACTCCAGATGCTAACCTCCACTTCATCCATCCTACCCCAATACGGTGTGTGACATCCTCGTCGATCTTCCCTCCCCCTGGATAACCGAACCAAGGTACTTGAAGCTGCCTCTACTCGGGATGACCTGCGAATCAAGCCTCACATCCACGCCCTCTTCCCCTGGCTCAGCGCTGAACTTACACTCCAGGTATTCCGTCTTCGTCCTGCTCAGCTTGAAACCCTTAGACTCAACAGCCTGTCTCCAAACCTCTAGCCTCTCGTTAACACCGGCTCACGACTCATCAATCAGAACTATGTCATCGGCGAATAGCATGTACCATGGCACATCCCCTTGAATATGGTATGTTAACACGTCCATCACCAGGGCGAATAAGAACGGACTGAGTGCAGAACCTTGGTGTAACCCCATTACAACCGGAAAATGCTCAGAGTCGCCTCCTACTGTCCTAACCCAAGTCTTAGCCCCATCATACATGTCCTTAATCGCCATAATGTAGGGAACCGACATACCTTTTGCCTCCAGGCATCTCCAGAGAATTTCTCTAGGAACCTTGTCATACGCTTTCTCTAGGTCAATAAACACCATGTGCAAATCCTTCTTCCTCTCTCTGTATAGTTCCACCAACCTTCTAACAAGGTGTATAGCTTCTGTAGTCGAACGACTCGGCATGAACCCGAACTGGTTGTCGGATACAGACACTGTCATCCTCACCCTCGCTTCAACCACCCTCTCCCACACTTTTATGGTATGACTCAGTAATTTGATACCCCTATAATTGTTACAACTTTGGATATCACCTTTGTTCTTATACAATGGAATCACCGTACTCCACCTCCACTCATCCAGTATCCTCTTTCCCTTAAAAATAATATTAAACAACCTAGTCAACCACTCCAAACCTGCTCTCCCCACACACTTCCAAAATTCTACCGGAATCTCGTTTGGCCCGGTCGCTCTGCCCCTACTCATCTCACGCATAGCTCCCACGACCTCCTCAACCTCGATACGCCTGCAGTACCCAAAGTCACGGTGACTCTCGGAATGCTCCAATTCGCCTAGTACAATATTCTGATCCCCTTCTTCATTCAGAAGTTTATGAAAGTAAGTCTGTCATCTCCTCTTAATCTGGGCATCTTCCATCAATACTCTACCATCTTCGTCCTTGGTGCATCTCACTTGGTCCAAATTCCGAGCCTTCCTCTCTCTCAACTTGGCCAGCCGGAATAACTTCTTCTCCCCAGATTTTTTCCCCAATTCCTCGTACATACGACCATAAGCCGCAGTCTTAGCCTCTGTGACCGCCAACTTAGCCTCTTTCTTAGATGCCTTATACCTCTCCATGCACACTCGCCTCTCCTCCTCACCTATTCTCCCCACTAACTTCAGGTACGCCGCCTTCTTTGCTTCCACTTTACCTTGGACCACTTCATTCCACCACCAGTCTCCTTTGTGCCCACCAGATACGCCCGTCGAGACCACTAACACCTCTTTCGCAGCCTCCCTAATATAGTCTGCTGTCGCTGACCACATAGTACTCTCGTCACCACTACTCCTCCAAGCTCCCATAGCCGACAACCTCCCCTCCAACGCTTGGGCTTTATCCTTAGTTAGGGCTCCCCACCTGATTTTCGGTCTTTCTCGATTAGACCTTTTTCTCCTCTTTAACATAATACCAACGTCCATCACCAAGAGCCTATGCTGCATCGCGAGTATCTTACCCGAAATCACCTTGCAATCCTTGCACAACCCTCTGTCACACCTCCTGACGAGGAGATAGTCAATTTGGGTCTTCGCCACCGCATTTTGAAAAGTAACCAAATGCCCCTCCCTCTTCCAAAATCTAGAGTTCGCAATCACCAACCCAAAAGCCTTAGCGAAGTCCAACAACGATGTACCTCCTCCGTTCCTCTCCCCAAAATATATAAAAAAAATTTATATAAAAAGAAACAGTACACTCTCTCCTCTTCTCCCTTCCTTTACCAGTACACTCATTCCCCTTCTCCCTGACCACCCTCTTTCTCCCCTTTCCTTCCACTCAAAATCATTTTTTCCTTTTACCTCCAAATCAAACCCATCAATTTTTTACTGTCAAAAGCACCCTTGAATCTTCTCCCAAGCTATTCTTCGACTAAAAGTCAAGGGTATAGTTAAGACTTAAGAGGAATGATTAAGAATTCAAAAGTTGTATGCCAGTTTTTGAATTTTACAGTAGTTTACATCACCATGGTCATAATTTGGCTAGAACACAAAAAAAATAATTTTAGAATTTCAGAAGAAATCAACGATGGCTTCAAAGTGGGGGAGCATTATGTTTCACCACTAAATTCATCTCCTCTTTCACTGCTAAACCGAGCACTATTTGATGAAGAACTTTTCAGAATGCCTTTGGTAACTTTCAAAGTATTCTTGTTTGATTTGAGTTCTTCAGATTTGATTGAAGAATAGGTTCTTGATGAATTTTTAAGAACATGATTATGGAGAAACAGGGGTTGCCGATCATTTTGAATTTGGGATTCGGTCCAGACTTTACCGGCAATAGGTTCGTTTACCGATTGTTTGGGAGGAGGGGGTATTTGAGTGGAAAAGAAAAGTAAAAGATATAATAAATTTTTGATGAATAAATTTTTAAAATGGACCCACAAATAACACATGTCAAACAATAAATAGTCTAACATATGACATGTTGTATATATCAGCGCAATTGACATACACACGCTTTGTGGGATATGTTTATTAACCCGTATTCTATTAAGTTGAAGTGTTCAAATGAGAAAGTTATATGTTCGTTTAACGAGTTGGCAATCAGGTGCAAGTTTAAGTGACCACGAGACCATTTTGCCTTTGCGCAAATGACCTTTGTTGAGGCTACTATTTAAATTATGTCCGACGCTAGTTCAATGGAGTAAATTTGTCTACAAGAAAAATTCCCCAACTAATTTTAAATGCAAAGCTTGGGTGACTGAGCTAATGTGAACAAAATTTAAAGAGTCCCCTAAAAAAGGACTTTAGCATACAAATAATCCGAGGAATCATAAATAGCCAACTTTATAACTGGTAATTGAAAAATAACAATAATTTCAAAAGTAATTAAAATTTAGTTACTTTTTCATGTAAAGATAAAATCTGAACAAAAAAATCCTTCAAAATGCAGAAAAATTCCAATATAATATCCTGCAGTTTGAATTTTACATATGAGATTCCATCATAATGTGTTGGAGTTCCAACATAATATGCTCGAAATTTATACGCATGAGCTCCATCATTCAACATATTATGGTAGAACTTTTTGTGTGCTGGAGTTCCAACATAATATGATGGAAGTTTATACACATGAGCTCCATAATATATTATGCTGAAACTTTTCATGTTTCAGCAAAATAATGATTATTTTTCGATGACTTTACAAACGATGACTATTTTTTAATTACCCGTTCGAAAACTGACTAGCCCGAACTATTTTCACAATAATTCATCCAAATTATTGTTCATTTTGCGTCTGCGGATCAAAAAATGGGAGAAATAGGGCACCATAAAGGGCGGTATTTAACTTTTGGTCTTTGGGATAGGTCACTTGTCCAATAGGCAATCCAAATATGTTTGCCCATGGGACAATACTTGTTAAGCTTGAAGTTTTGTCTATTTGTCAAGTGACCTACCTCAAAGATCGAAGTTCAAGAACAATTTCATTTAAGGTATTTTGTAAACTTAACCCAAAGTTAAGTATTAAACTTTGAGAACAATTATTGAACAATCGAAATTTAAAGATAATTTTGTCGTAAATCCCTAAACTGTACATTAGTACAAAAAATCAGTTCTATTGCAGTTCATAGTAGACCTCTCACAAATTCTCCTCCCATTTCTTGCATGGAAAATTTATTTTAGTAATGATGATGTCCGAGCCAACTTGTGATATCACCAGCTTGCTCACACCTCAACTCTACCTCCAGGTATTCACCAAGAATTAGTAGAATAACCTATTTTTTTTTCTATTCGAATTGAAACCCTGATCTCCAATGATTTTCACTCACTTTGTATGCGCCTGCACCGTTGTAGGCACTCGTGGTTTGGATATCTTAACAAGTGTACGTGGCAAGCATGGCCTGCTTTGAGCTTTTTTTGGGTAAAAAGATGACCAAAGCAGTGTAAAATTGTTTTCAATCTCCAGTCTACAGGCATTGCGGCAGAACTACAATGATCTACGTTGAATAAATCAAAACAAAGTGAAATAAGAAATGCAGAAAGAATGTCTAATATAATAATAACCAATGTTCTTTCCTCCAATTACAGATAAATAGACTTGAATATGTAATCTACATAGGATGTGTAAGGTTCATGAAGCATTACCATGCAAAAAGAAATTCTACTACAAAGTAATCTTTGCTGCACTGCTACAAATTCTTAACTCTGAGGACAAACTTCACCTTTTACCAATGGTAGATATGATATTCTCCAGGCAAAACTTTGAAATAAGAAAAGGAAAGAGAAGAAAAGATAAGGTTCTAGGACTAAGTAAGCATTTACTGTTTTACTTCTTTAGTTCTACTTTCAGTTTCTATGTGTTGAAGAAGGGGTAGTAAGATATGCAGACATAATTGCTAATCAACAGCAGTCTTGCTTTTTCGAGCAGCAATTGGTTTGGGAAGGCTATCAAAGATTGGTTTGGTAATTGCTGCAGCAGAAATTGCCTGAAAATCTGGCTTCAAATTCCACTTTGCTGTTGGCCACAGGGAAGATAATGTGCCACTACTATCTGAATCCTGCAAACTCGACGTACTTGATGATTTCCTGACACTTGTACTTTCGTTCAATAAAGAATCATTCAACCCGATAGGGATAGGATTTATTGAACTTGCTTCAGTATCTGGTCCAGAGAGAATTCGACTAGCTGACTTAGGCCGCAAAGCCAATCCCTTGCCAGCAACAGCAGAAAACCCGCTACCACTGCTGTTATCTTCCTTCAACAGTACTTCTGGGGTGCAAGAACTGAAATCAGCCTCAGATTTTTGACGCCTTCTTGACAATTTCTCGAACCATCTACCCGAGCCATTGCCCAGAACTCCATTCTCTGACATATCATTAGCTACGCTTTTACATTTTCTATGAAGACCGAGTGGTGGATTAGAATGAGGAATTGACTTGACAAACGGTCCATCTTCTAAATAATGTGATACTCCTTTCCGATAGACAGCCATTTCAAAACCTTCAGATGCAAGTTTCTGAATTTCCGGTTTAGGACCACCATAATGTGAAACTCTTGGCTGGGAGGAAGACTTTAATTTTAGGGATTGAAATGAACCAAACAAACCAGGGTATCGATTGCTTGAAGGAGTCTTCTCAGAGCTGCTTGGTCTGTCAAGAAACCAATCACAGTTACCACGCAGCTCTGCAGATTGTTAGCCAAAAATATAAAACCGCCAAAGAACTACAGCTGACCACAAGAACTAAAGATGGTACTCAAGAAGCCAACAAGACAGATCTAGCTGCGTTACATAATTAGTCTCATAAATACTTAAAATGAACGTCATATCAACTTTAAAAAAGTAAGCAATCTTCACATAGCTTAGCAGTTCGTATGAGTACTGTTCTGCAGAAACTAGTGACTGGGAAGTAATATGAATCAGATGTGCAATTAGATTCCGACGTCTTAATTTTAATAAAAACAAACGAGGCCTTAGCCTTTCTAATCCATAATAGTGTAGAACCGTATGATATCTCATTTCTTGCAGGCTTTACCAACTTCATTCTAATTCTCAATAAAAAGCAATGCAGAATATGTACCTGAAACAATCTTCTGCATCTCCATGAGACCCTTATTCCATCCATAATATGTTCTCGAGAGACCATTTTAAATAATTTTTTGCTTAAACATTGAATACTTTGTGAAGTCAAGGCAAGAACCAACTAAACTTTAGCTTTGTATGCAAACAGTTTGCAGATCCAAGAAATTTTTGTGGACAATCTTTTCTTCTTCTTTTTTTTTTTTCAATAAAATTCTTGTCAACTAAGTAAAGCTTGTCAATCTTTTTATTTTTTTGACAAGGACCAAGCTTATCAATCTTAATACATTGAAAAAAGTGTCGTGCACTTGAAAGCGATGTTTTTCTCCTTCAGAAATTGAGGGCATTTCGCTGGAATATGAGCCTTTTCAAGTCGATAGATAGGAAATAGTTCTATAAGTTAGTCACAGATAAAGTGCACAAATGCAAACTGAATCCACCTCGGAACCCTAACAATCTTACAACTGGTAGTCCACTAAGTGCTAATGATATGCAAAGAAGTGAATGCGAGATCCTACTTATTAGTACTCCAGCTTGGTTACTTGCTGCTCCACCTGTACGTAAGGATTTCAACTACATAGTACGTACAGCCAAGATCTAACAGTGCTGGTGCACTAGTTATTAATTGTTCTTTACAAACAGATCACCTTATACACAAATTCTAATAGCCTGGGAGAAGAATGATGGTTGTCCTTGAAATGCAAATCTCTAATTCGAAAATGCAGCAGAGATCCACCTAAGACAAATGGGCTCATTTGATGTTTTTATCTGCCATGCCCATACAAAGCTCTTGGCTAAACAAGACAGACTTAAATATCTAAGTGAAAAAGGGCTCGTTCACTTCTATTGACGACACAATTAAATTACAATTACATAGAACCAGAAGCTGATATGACTTGTTCCATGTAGTGAAGGATGAAATAAAAAGATGAGAATATCCAACTAAAAAACAAGGAGTAGATTATGGTTTGCTAACCGAAACTCTAATTCATCGATGCAAATTTCACCATGAAAATCAGAGCTTAAAGCAGTTAAATTTGTAAAGAAAGAGAAGGAAATAAGCTGAAGAAAGAAAAAGCTCAAACACGTCTATGCCTTGATTCAACCTCAACATAACATCTACATTTATAAAGGCATCTCTAGGTAACTGTGGTCAGATCTCCATACCATCTTATATTAACGAGTTGTAATGCAACTGAAAGCAATGAATTTTGCAGTCTCTATGCACCCATACAATAATCACTGATTTTCTGATGGAGTTGAATGCCATTCTCGAACAGTTAGAGAACCTTTTGTGGTTTTCATGTCCATAATAATAACGGAGGAAACAAGCAACGCATATTTTATGATAGACTGATAGGTAATGAGTTGGTCACATGTAAACAAGCAATTAACATAAATCTAAAACAGAAAATGAAAAAAGACTAGATCAGCGACTTATCCTCAGATTAGCACAAGTAGTTCATTTACGATGAAGGTTTTATTATCAGTCACTACAGGAAAATTGGGAAAGAGACGCTGATATGAGATTCTAAAGTAAGAAAGTTAGAATACCCTTGGGTGCCTTCACCATTTGACACTATGGGTGATGGTGGATGCCTCCCGTGTAATGGTATTTGAAGAGTCTTTAGAGCAAACATCTGGAGATCCGAAACCAGCCCATTCAACCTCTTAATATCAGCTACCTGTCACATTGCATACGATTGTACAGCATGTTAAAGCCATTATCTATTTGGAGAGAACAATCCCAGGTGTAAAATGATAAAGAAATGCGAGTAGATATTGGTGCACTTTGCTTTGCAATCAAAATAAAACAAGCTCAAGTTCACAATTGCATCAACTGCTTGCTTTAGCATGTCACATAATGAAATAAGTTGAAAAATTCTAGAATCAGTACACTGTTTATCCTCGCATTTGATTTCAGAATGTCCATAAAACTCAGCTGGCACTTTTACATGCAAAAGAAGACGTACTGGTGATAGCCAAAGGCAAACTTGTCCGTGTACAAAGTAATTTGTTATAATAGTAGCCAAAAGAAAAGCTTTAGCCTTTAAGTGGCAGTTGCTGGCTAGTCACAGCTCTAAAATCAAACCACCTCTACACCTCTTCCTCTTCTTTTAGACTTAACCACAGGGAAATAACACACAATGTCTAACCTTTTGTGCCTCCCTGGTCAGTTTTCGCTATTGCATCGTTCAGAGAAAACCTTTTCCATTTCTATTTGTGAATATGGTAAACCCCATCCCCATCAAACCTCCTTTATCAGCATTAAACAGTGACTTTTCTCATTGACTGACTCGAATCCACAACCACATTTGTTTTTTTTTTAAAAACATCAACTTTGTTCATTCAAAAATCCCCCCATTCTTCCATTCTTTCTATGATCAAACAAAAGTAGAAACTCATACATGAATCAAAATAAATACAGAAAATTTAATACAACAACAACTAAGACGTCAGTTGCAAACAAGTTGGGATCAACTATATGAATCATCACTAACCAACGATACTCCCTTTAAACTATAATACAAATAACATACATAAAATTTAATATTAAAAAAATACCAATATTTTTATTAGTATAAGCAAATACAAATAAAAATACAGAAAATTAAATATTTAAAAAGAAAAAAAGAAAAATTACCTCAACTCCATATTTGATTGCTACACCAGGAAGTGTGTCAAATTTTGAAACTTGGTGTTCAATGTAATTCAATCCTCCTCCACCGACACTACAACCACCGCTGCCACCACCAGCATGCGGTGGAGATGATGACCTCATCATGGCGGAGCAATCTCCCCCGCCAAAAAAAAAATAGAGGGGAAAAAGAACCTAATCCAGTTTCAATCTACATATTTTGATTATTTAACCAGTTATAAAGATTAAAATTATGTGTAAATCATGCTTCTCTAAATATCAAAAGAACCTAACCCAGTTTCAATCTACACATTTTGATCAATTAAACATGTACAAAAATTAGAATTATGTGTATATCATGCTGCTTTTATGTAATAAAGATTGTATCTTTATTACCAGCCTAAATAAAAAACCAAAAAAATATTAAAAGAATATATCCCTGCTTCAGTTACACATTTTGATCAATGCCCATCTAAAAAAGTAGAAGTAAAAATTAAATCTTGATTGGCAGATAAGGAAGAAATGAAAATGAATATAAGAGATGATGACTGTAAGATTTAAAATAAAAAGGCTTCTCAGATCTGCCGATTAATTGGATTTTTTTCTATAAAAAAATATATTGTTAGTTCCTTTTTTCTGGGGAAGAAAAATGTGAGAGAGTGAATGAAAGATGAAGGTGACGGTGTTGATAGGGGAATGATGACAAATTCCACTTTTTGCAGAATCCTTTGTTTTCCTTTGACTTAACCGCCTTTTTATATCTTCTGAAAATGAAGTACGAAAATGAGGTAAAAAATTGTCTTGCTTCTCTTCGTGTTTACACAAAAATGTAATACAACTTTTCATAACGGGAAAATGTCCAAATTTACTACGTTTAATATAAGTTATAAATTTATCCCACCGTCAATAAACTTTTAAAAATTACCCCTCAATCCGTTAAATAACTCAAAATCTCTCAAATCTATTTTATTTAAATCACTTATTTTTCTTCTTGATCCACTATTTTCAGAAATTATTTTTAATGTGAATGCTAAAGGTATTAAACTATACAAAATATCCATGGATATTTTTTAATTAACATTGCATCCACTTCTCTCCTTTTGATAATGGTTTTGTAATTGGTTTAAAATTTTATAATTTTTTAACGATATACACGCCGTAGAATTTTGTGAGTCTATTTGTTATGTATTATATCCGATTATTCATCATGTATGTACATATGCATTCGAATATATTTTGTAATTGTCTAGTTAGTAGAAAGTTCGGTCGACTAACTTAAGAGTGCACAATATGTAGACATTTGATTAAAGCAAAGTTGAATTTGACTATGCAAAATCTCCAAGAAACTTCAACTCGTATCACTACCAGTTGTAAAGTCTTCAGACCTTTGGTGGAATGAATTCATTAAAGATGTGAGTTGTTGTAAATACTTTTAAAATTTAGACAAGCTATCTAATTTAGATTCTTCAATTTACTATATTTTATTTACTACCATTGCATTATTTTAATATTTCTTTCTCTTATTCTCCTTTTCCAATTAAGAAAATAGGTAAATGTCAACTATTTTAAAAATGGTGGATCAAGAAAAAGAATAAGTGACTTAACTAAATTGATTTGGGAGAATCTAAGTCACTTGTAGACCTATGGGTAAATTTTAAAAATTTGTTGATGGTAGGAGTAAATTTATCCAAATAGTATAACAGTATGGATAAATTTGGCCAAATAGTATAACGAAGGTTAGATGTAGACAATATTCAAAAGTAGAGGATAAATTTGGACCTTTTTTCTTTCATAACTAATAGCATGTCTAACCAAGTTTTTAAAATCAACTTATTTTTAAAAGTATTTTTCTCAAAAGTACTTATCAGAAAAATAATTTTTGTGAGAAACATTTTGTGTTTGGCTAATTAGTTTGAAAAATACTTTTGATTATCAATTAATTTTTAGTCAAGCTTTTAAAAAGTGTTTCTAAATGAATTTTTCTCTTTTCAAAAAAAAAAAAAAACTTTTGGAAAGTAGCAAGTTTTTTGTTTCTCAAAAACTGCTCGTGCTTCTACTTAAAGCATTTCTTTTCCTTCCAAAAATTTAGCCAAACATTACTTTTGGCCAAAAAGAAGCACGTTAAATGCGCTATAAGTAATCTAACAAGGTGATAATATAATTAGTTAGTCAAAGTTAAACGAGAGAAAATATATTTATTGGTTATTTAGCGTGAATAATTTTCTATGAAAATTAATGCATTTGGTTAAATAATTAATATGAATTTGGAAAGTAAATTTCTTATTATTTTGAAGTAAAGTTTATGTTTTCAATACTTATAATTAAACTAGTATATATCAAAAATTGTTGTAGACGAAAAATGTTCCAAAATTTGTAAAAAGGAAGTTATAATGCAGCTGCTTAAGTTTTCATGTATTCTAGGAGCATGAAAATAACTCAAGTTGATTTGTGAGGCTTGACGAAACTCGATTATTTGGAGTTTCCAATTTTTTGGTAGACTGGGGTATTTTTTTTTTTTTTTATTATTATTAAAAAAAATTTGTGTGTGTGGCGGTAGTGTATTTAATGTGCGAAATGCGTTAGTAGTTATTTATGACTATTTCAAACACCGTAAAACTATCTAGATGCATCTCCCATTGTGATAAGATTTTTTCTTTTCTTTTGTTACAAAATAACTTACTCCTTAAGAAAGTCTAGACCAGTAAAAAAGAAGATACTTATTTAGTTACTTTAACCAAAAATATTACTCCTAGTAATTATACTTATTTTACGAGGAAAAGAAGAAGAAGTAATTATACTTGTGTAATTTTTCGTTCATGCCAAGTTCTATGATTTTCCATGGATGAATGTCAAAATAAAATCCAGAAATATGTAATTCCCAACATATCACATGATTCTTGTTTTTAAAAATCCACACTTTTTCAAACCCCAGAAAACTAGCTAAGTTGGTAGAGGTATGGCTCTCCTAATCTTATACTTCTATCTATTGAAGGACAAAGAAAAATGAAATCTATAAATTTGAGGCTGTAGTAAAATGGTCCTTAGATTTTATAATATGAAAGAGTTTTCTTTTGCGGTATGTGAAATTTAACCTCTTAATAATTTCATTTATCTGCTAATTAACTGCTTTCAAATGTGTAATTTAATAGAGGATTTTACATTATTGGATAACAAGGGATTCAAATGATTCTCACTTCTCAACGAGTTTACTTTTAATCAAATGCTATTAGAATTACTACATAAACCCAAAATGAATTTTCAAAAAAACAATGGTGTAAATGCAACAAAAAAAACAGAAAAGTGGAGATGCGGGGTATCGATCCCCGTACCTCTCGCATGCTAAGCGAGCGCTCTACCATCTGAGCTACATCCCCAGCTGTGATCAAATTTGTTACTATAATTTATCATGTTCAAAATAATTCCTTTCAAAACAATTTCCTTCCTTGGTTTATGCTTCATAATCTTGCAATCATTTAGGGCCCATTTGGCTATAAAAAAGTTTTCTTTTTTTCGTAATTAATGTTTGGCTATGAAAATTTCAAATTTCACTTGATGTTAAATTTCATAAATTTTTTGGAATATGAAAAACTCCAAAAAGTTATTTTACAAAATTTTCACTTGAATGCACTCAAACAAAATTCATTAACAACTTCAAATTATATTCATATCCACACACAACTCCAATTTTCAAATATCATTTTCAACTTGAGAAAAAAAATTCACTTATTTTCGGAATTTCACAATTCTTATGTTTAAACAGCCACTGAAAGTTAATTCTAGTTCAATCTGTAGCCTCATATAGCTAGTGCAATTTTCAATTACTGTGCCACTTCAAATATATGTTAAAGGGATAAAAGAAAGCATTTCTATTTTCATAGAGAAGATTCCCTACCTTATGACTCGAATAATTAAATATTAATTTCAACAACATAAATATGCATAAGTCTCAAACAAATTAAATTTGGCTATGTGAATCCTCCTTCAATATATTACTCCACTTAAACTCTCATCTCATGCCAATGTAATTGAATATCCATTTCACTAGAACAAACCCCCCACACACAGTGGTCATCATGTGCTTAATTATTGGTTTTGTTTAGTGGACAATTTTTCGGAAGGGAGAGCCTTGGGGCAACGATAAAGTTGTCTCAGTGTGTTCTATAGGTCACGAGTTCGAGCCGTGAAAGTAACCACTACTGCTTGCATTAGTATAGGTTGTCTACGTCACATAGGGGTACGACCCTTCACCGGACCTTGTGTGAATGCAAGATACTTTGTGCACCAAACTGTCATTTTTTATTTGTTTGTTTAAAGGATTTTTCATTAGCATCATGACTCATAACCACCTTTCAACTATCACAAAAATAAAATGTTGCTTCTCCAACAGTTGGTGGTCTTTAATATCCAATTTCAAGTTTCATTTTCTATACTTCAGAATATCAAAACCTTCTCAATTCAAGAAAACTGCAACTTATTCTTCTTGAAAATGGCCACTACAAGCCCAAATGATGTAGTGGCACATGACTTGAGTCCATTTATTTTTGTGCATAACGATGGTAGAGTGGAAAGACTAATAGAAACTGGATAGTTTATCCAGGTTTTGATTCAAAAGCTGGTGTTGATCCAAATATATTATGATTGCACCAGGCATAGTTAATTACTTGAATTTAAAAGTGGGGTTAGAAATAACGAAGCTTTGATGAGATGATTCTGAGTTGCATAAATTGTTAACTAGAGTAGTTCAAGAGAATGCTTCTAGTAAATTATCGTAATTGATCGAAAGGTAATTACGGTAGCCCGGAACTCATAATCCTCATAGAATATTACGGCGAGATTATAGCTAAAGAGTTGAGAATTAATCCGGCAATTGGGAAAATCAATAGCCCTAGATCCTTTTACCCTTGAATTCAATTTTAGTCTTGATTATTGCTAATTTTATTGTCATTTTTCCTTGGCTAAATAAATTTCACTGATTATTCATAAAACTATTGCATCTGGAAGTTGCCTAAGCTTATCATTAGCATTATTTAAGGGTGTAGTAAACAGGTTAGTTCCCTGTGGGATTCGACTCTGGACTTGAACCGGGTTATATTTACAGCGACCGCTTAGTCTTTCTTACAAGGCATAGTTGGGCGTGATCAAATTTTGGCGCTGTTGCGGGGAACTAACAGTGTTATTTATTACAACTTAGAAGAATTGTTAGGATTCTTAGTTTGGATCAATTTCTTACGGTGTTTAAATTTTTTTTTATTGAAATTCTCACGTTTGAATTCTCCTGTGACTCAGGTGTATGCCTAGAAGCTCTTCGAGGGCTGGTGAACTTTTTGAAGGACTTTCAGACCCCGAGAAAGCATTCAGGTCATTAAATCGAGCCAACAAGAAGAACAAACAGTTATAACAAAAACACACACTCGAAATTGAAATGGACAATGTGGACAATGTCAACGAAAACAATCGGAATAATCGGGTTGACCCAAACAATGGAGTGGTGGCACCTCTTGTGCCAGAAGCTACTATATATGATTGGGCACAACCAACTGCTGATAACTTAGCCACCGCCATTGTTGTACCTCAGATACAAGCGGAGACATTCCAGATCACCAACAACATGTTGCATTCATTGCAAAATAAGGGACTGTTCTCCAGGTCATACATTGAAGACCTACAACAACATCTGAAGAACTTCCTATCAATATGTGTGACCCAAAGATAGCCGAATATGACTCCTGAAGCCATCAAGCTATTACTGTTTCCATTCTCTGTAACTAGAGAGGCTTATACTTGGCTGAATTCACTCCCAATAAACTCCATTGCCATTTAGGAAGAATTAGTCAAACAGTTCTTAAACAAGTCTTATCCTCCCAACAAGACTGCAAGGCAGATTGATGAGATATTGCAGTTCAGGCAAAAACCAACTGAGTCCTTGCAAGAAACCTGGAAGAGGTTCAAGGGTATGCTAGTGAAGTGTCCACACCATGGCATTCCAGATCAGATACTGGGACAGAGATTCTACATGGGTTTAGCAGATAGTTTGAAGGCCAATGTAGATGCTTCAGCTGGGGGTGCATTTTTGAGCAAGACATTCACAGAGTGCAAGATTCTTCTTGACAAAATGGCTCAAAATTCAGGCTGGATGGCTAGAGGTACGACACTTACACCAATAGTGCATTCTGTTGCTCTTGACCCAAACAATTCCCATGCAGAGAACATAGCCACGCTCATGACTCAGATGAGCATACTGACAAAGAAAATTGATGAGATGGGTTCAAAGCAAGTGCACATTGTTGATACAACGAATGGAGGATTGTGTACTCCTTGCATAAACCAGGCATATGTGTGCTATTGGAGTGGAGAGAATGACAATCAGGGCTTCAGAGAAGACATGAATTATGTCAATAATTTTGGAGGTCAGAGGTAAGGTGAGCAACAATGGGGACCAGCACCAAACCAGCAGTACAGACCCAACCTGCCACAACACAACCCCAATTCTGGAGGCGCACGACCACAAGGTCAAGTTGTGCCTTATCAAAGGCATCAGGGCTATAATCAGCAGCACCAGTAACAGTTGGCCTACCAACCACCTTATCAACAACAAGACAACAATATGGTAGAAGTCAAGGGTATGCTGCAACAACTCATTGGAACAAGTGGTAAGATGCAAGAAAAGTTAGCAGCACATGATTCAGCAATCAAAGGCATTGAAACTCAACTAGGACAATTGTCTATGGCCTTGAACAATCACTTCCAAGGAACATTGCCTGCATATACAAATATTAACCCAAAGGAATAGAACCCAAATCAGCTAATGACAGTGAGTCTCAGGAATGGAAGAGATTTATATAGAGAGACTATGCCAACTACTCCAGTTACATTAGAGGCAGATGAGTCAGCAGAGCTCACTGAGGTTGTAATTGAACAAGCACAGTTTGACAAGGGTAAGGAGAAAGACGGTGAACAAGTCTCAGAACAGGTGACACCTCTTGTGCCAGAAGCTTCCAACAAAGAAAAGACATCAAGTAATGGACAGAGATTGATTCCTACACCATTCCCTCAGAGATTGGCAAAACAAAAGAAAGATGATCAATACAGAAAATTCATGGAAATGCTTCGACAGATTCAATTGAATATTCCACTGATGGATGCTTTGAAGGAAATGCCAGGGTATGCAAAAATGATGAAGGACTTGATGTCCCAGAAATTTGACTTCCAAGACCTGTCCACTGTAACTCTGACATAGACATGCAACGCGGTAGTGACAAGACCTATGGCCCAAAAGGCGTCTGATCCAGGTAGCTTCACTATCCCATGCACTATTGGGAGTTATGTTGTTGCTAAAGTATTGTGTGACTTGGGAGCCAGCATAAACCTGATGCCCTTAGTAATCTATACAAAACTGGGCATTGGCAGAGCTAGACCGACCTCAATGTTGCTGCAACTGGTTGATCGCACAGTTAAAAGACCGACAGGAATTCTTGATGATGTGCTTGTGCAAGTGGGAAAATTTGTATTTCCTGCAGACTTTGTTATTCTTGATTGTCAAGTGGATGAAGAGATACCCATCATTCTAGGAAGGCCATTCTTAGCCACTGGGAGAGATTAATTGATTGTGAGACTGGAGAGTTGAAAATGAAGTTGAACAATGAAGAAATAATATTCAACGTTCAACAATCCATGAGGAGACCCAGTGAATTTGCAAACTGCTCACTAGTGGAGGTCGTAGATATGATACTGCAAGAAGAGGATGAGACCCTTAATGTCAAGGATCCACTAGAAGCCTGCTTGATGAATTTGGAAGAGATGGACGGTGAAGGGTTGGCAGAGTGGGTCATGGCTCTCGAAGGTCAAGGATTCTGGAAAAGGGAACCTCAGTTCGAGCCCCTACGCTTAAAAGAGAGAGCAACACCACCTGCAAAACCATCAATAGTGGAGCCACCACAACTAGACCTGAAACCGCTTCCAGCCCACCTCAGGTACACTTTCTTGCGGCCTAATTCTACCTTGCCTGTTATTATATCATATGGTTTGCTAGCTGTGCAGGTAGAGCAACTATTGAAGGTATTGCAAGAATGTAAGACTGCCATTGGTTGGACCATGGCAGACATAAAGTGTATCAGCCCAGCCTTTTGCATGCACAAGATTCTTCTGGAAGAGGGGCACAAACCTTCCAGGGAACATGAACGACGTCTGAACCCAAATATGAAGGAAGTAGTAAAGAAGAAAGTGATCAAGTGGCTGGATGCGGGTATCATCTTCCCCATCTCTGACAGCCACTAGGTCAGTCCTGTCCAATGTATGCCGAAAAAGGGAGGAATGACGGTCGTACAAAATGAGAATAACGAGTTGATCTCGACTCGTACAGTTACGGGGTGGTGGATTTACATGGACTATCGAAAATTGAACATAGCCACTTGAAAGGACCATCTCTCATTGCCTTTCATTGACCAAATGTTGGACATGTTAGCTGGGTGGTCCCACTTCTGTTTCTTGGATGGATTTTCGGGGTATAACCAGGTCTCAATAGACCCGGACAGAGAGAAAACATCTTTCACTTGTCCATATGGCATCTTTTCCTTTCGGAGAATGCTCTTTGGACTTTGCAATGCACCGACTACATTCCAGTAGTGCATGTTATCCATTTTCATTGACATGGTGGAGGATATTATGGAGATGTTTATGGATGATTTCTCCGTGGTAGGGGATTCATTCGAAGATTGTCTTCACAATTTAAGAAGAGTGCTCAAAAGATGTGTGGAGACAAATTTGGTGCTGAATTAGGAAAAGTGCCATTTTATGGTACAAGAAGGAATAGTTTTAGGGCATCGAGTGTCCAGTAAGGGAATTAAGGTCGACCATGCTAAAGTTGATGTGATTGAGAAATTGCCACCGCCCACTTCGGTCAAGGCAGTGAGAAGTTTCCTTGGGCATGCCGGGTTCTACAGGTCATAAAAGATTTTTCCAAAATTGCTAACTCTTTATATAAACTTCTTGAAAAGGATCATCCCTTTGTTTTTTCTAATGATTGCAGGTTGGCATTTGAGGAGCTGAAGAAGAGACTGATAATTGAACCCATCATTGTTGCACCCAACTGGGAGCAACCATTCGAGCTCATGTGTGACGCCAGTGATTATGCTATAGGAGCAGTATTGGGGCAGCGAAAAGACAAGATGATGCACCCGATTTACTATGCAAGCAGGACGCTCAGCGGTGCACAACTCAATTATACTGTAACGGAAAAGGAAATACTGGTTGTAGTATTTTCCTTCAACAAATCCAGGTCATACTTAATTGGTTCAAAAGTTATTGTTTATACTGACCATGCAGTAATTAAGTACTTGATAGCAAAGAAGGAGTCAAAGCTACACTTGATTCACTGGGTTCTTTTGCTACAAGAATTCGATCTGGAAATTCGTGACAAAAAGGGGACATACAATCAAATGGCAGACCACTCTCAAGATTGGAAGGAGCTGAAAAGAGAATGGTTGTTGAAGACATAACAGAGACATTCCCGGATGAACAGTTACTTGCTGTGACAATGAAGGAGACGCCCTGATATGCTGATATTGCTAACTATTTAGCAAGCGGTATTGTACCTTATGAACTCTCCTCAATTCAAAAGAAAAAGTTCTTCCGTGACTGTCGAGCCTTTTATTAGGACGAACCTCTATTGTTTAAAATATGTGTAGATAACATGATCCGGAGGTGTATCCCCGAGAAAGATCAACCTTCTATTTTGCAGGCTTGCCATGCTTCACCATATGGTAGACACTTTGGAGGAATTCAGACAGTAGCAAAAGTGTTGGAATCAGGATTGTATTGGCCTACTCTGTTCAAGGATGCCCATGCTTGGGTCAAAAGTTGCGATGAATGTCAAAGGACAGGCAACATATCTCGCTGTCACGAGATGCCGATGACAACAATTCAAGAGGTGGAGGTTTTTGACATGTGGGGGATCGACTTTATGGGGCCGTTCGTCAGCTCGTATGGTAACAAATATATATTGGTAGCGGTTGACTATGTCTCCAAGTGGGTCGAAGTGGTGATTCTCCCAACCAATGATGCAAAAGGGGTAACAAGTTTCCTAAATAAAAACATCTTCACACATTTTGGCACCTCGAGAGCTATAATCAGTGATGGTGGAACCCATTTTTGTAATAGAGTGTTCGCACGTCTGTTGGAAAAATATGGAGTTCGTCATAAAGTAGCCACACCGTACCACCCACAGACGAGCGGGCAAGTTGAAGTGTCCAATAGAGAAATTAAAAGTGTCCTGACAAAGACAGTGAATGCAACAAGTACCGATTGGGCGAAGAAGCTGGATGATGCATTATGGGCATACCGCACAGCATTCAAAACTCCAATTGGTATGTCACCGTACAAGTTGGTGTTTGGAAAGGCATGCCACCTTCCGGTAGAGCTCGAACATAAAGCACTTTGGGCACTGCGGCAGCTGAATCTGGATATAGATTCCACAGGCACCAGTAGAGTCACTGAGTTACATGAGCTCGAGGAAATTGGGTTCCATGCTTTTGAAAATGTCAGATTATACAAAGAAAAGATGAAAATGATCCATGATAAGCACATCTTAGATCAGAACTTCAAGCCCGAAGATCTAGTGTTGTTATACAACTCGAGATTGAGGTTGTTTCTGGGTAAGTTGAAGTCTAGATGGTTAGGACCCTTTAGAGTGGTGCAAGTGTTCTCAAGCGGAGCTGTGGAGATTGAATCCGAAGATGGGACAAACAAGTTCACGTAAATTGACAAAGGTTGAAACATTACCTTGGAATGGTCGAAGAAAAAGGGGATAGAGTGGTGATAACTTTGGAAGAGCCCTAGTATGCTAAGGAGGAGTGATAATAAATGCTTACGTCGTGCCGCGACATTAAATCTGGCGCTTCCTGGGAGACAACCCATTATTTTTCTTAATTTGTTTGTTGTAATTGATTTTGAACGACTTTGACCGGCCTACTAGTGTGCAGGGCAAAGATCACGCTCATCGAAAAGATTCAGGGGTCGAAATTAATCCAAGACTAGGTAAAACAAATGCGGCAAACACAAAAATTGGCTGGAAACGGAGATCCGCGGCCGCGGATTGGACTGCGGATTTAGGCCTATGTTCTGCCCCCCATCCGCGACCACAGATTGGGCCGCGGATTTTGGGACCCCCTCTGCCCAGAATCCACGGCTGCGGGGTGGACCGTGGATTGGGGCGTGGAAGCCCGGGCTTGTCCAGGTAAGTTTTTTTATTTTAATCCCCCACCCCCTTCTTTTCCTTAACCCAAACCCTTACTTTCCCCACTTCTCTTCCCCCCTTCCAAACTCTAAGAACCCAACCCCCCCTTCTCTTATTCCCTTCCTAACCTCAAGAACCCAAACCCTTCTTTTCCCCTATATTTTCATTTTAACACAAGACTCTTCTCTTTCCTTCTCTTCTCCACGCAACCGATCTCCAACCCCCGTTCTTCTCAAGATCTCCAAGTAAGTACATGATTTTATTCCTCTTTCTTAGTATTTTTTTAATTTTATTTTCCTTTTCTGTATATGGTAGTAAAATCATAGGTACTTTTGTTTGGGATTTGGATTGTGGTTTATATGTGGTATATGGAGGCTATTCGAATTGATTGATTTGGAGGAAGCCATTGTTGGGTTTGATTGGGTCTTTGGGTGACTTGGGGGGTACATATGCACACTACCTGTTTGTTGATTTGCCTTAATGAGTGTTGAAGATAAATTGTGACCAATTGTGAGAGTGAAGTCTGAGTAACCGCCATTGGGACATATATTCCTCTATCCACTGATAGTAGTATTTATTGTGTAGGTAAAATGAAACCCTCAAGGAAGAGACGCGCTACCGGGGCCTCATCAAGTGGTCATGGAGGCTCATCTCGGGGACGGGCACAGACCAGTGCAGCTCAGTTTGATCTTACCAGGTTTGTCTCTAGAGCTGCCCAAGACCGTTTCAGTTTGAAGGCCACTAAAAAACCTGTACCGGAAAGGGGTATTGACAGGGTGTTCCTCCAGGATGATTGCCCTAATATGTATCGAGAGTTGATCAGGCGCAGATTAGATATTTTTTTCGAAGAGCCGGAGGAGGGTAACTTGATGCTTATTCAGGAGTTCTATGCCAACTGCCCCGAGCATGAGGATAGAATATGCACTGTGCGACACACGAGGGTGGATGCCTCATTAGAAGCCATCAGGAGAGTATATCGATTGCCTGAATTCAATGGGGAGGAGGATTTCTATGATACTTACAGGAGAGAACCCATCACATGGAACAGGTTTTTCAGAACTATCTGTGCACCAGACAAAGAGGTAGTGTGGGATGCGCCGGGATCGAAGCTACACTCTTCCTCACTCACTTTTGAAAGAAAATGCTGATTGTACATCATCAACAGTTACTTACTGCCATCCCACAACACCACTAAGGTAAATAGTCTGAGAGCAGCCTTGATATGGTGCTTCGTGAATGGCCACGACTTCGATGTGGCCAAGGTTCTTTAGTTTGAGATGTTCTTCCGTTCAACATAGAAGAGGTATGGGTTCTTTTTCCCATCTCTGATCACTAGATTGTGCCGGGCAGCAAGGGTGCCTGAGAACCCAAATGTGGATGGCATGGTAAAGAAAGAAGCAAAGTTTCGGGCAGACAAAGTGACCATCGGGAAAGACCCGGTGGAACCAGGAGCAGCTCATAGTGACGATTCTCATGCGTCGGAAGAGGGCGACAAAGGGCAGGAGGAGGTTGAACCTGCCTCACCCCCATAGGAATAAGCTGCAGTGGCTGAAGGACCATCCCAGGTCAGACGGAGCACGCGAATGACATCCCTAGAACAAGACATGGCAGGACTATGCACTTCCATCATGGAATTGGGGACCAGAGTTAATGCTTTGGCAACCCAAAATGCGAAGTCAGAAAAGAAAATCATGGGCTGGCTGCGTGCGCTGGGGAGAGCATGTCATCTCGACCCTGACACTGTCTCCGATCAAGACTGATCCACCAGGGAAGTTCCTTTACCTCATATTACTTTACTTTGTATGACATGGGGACATGCCATCTTTTTAAGTGTGGGGTGGGAGATACTTTGTTGTATGTAGATAGTTTTGTAGTTTAATTGTATAAATCATTTTCGACTTGGCCCAACGATGGATACCATTCGACGGGTTTCTTGAGGGACTAAAGTCGAAAGAAAAAAAATGATTTTCTTTTGTAGTAGTGTATCAATTCCCCCTTGGATTTTCTTCAAATCACGGCTCTTTTCCAAGGATTTTGTTTGAACCGGGTGTAGTTAGCTTTTTATTTTTTTAGTTAGGAACTTATGGGCTATGGACATAATTAAAATAGGAAGCCTTGTTTGATTTCGTAATGCCTTGAATATAGCGGTTACTTTAGTGTGACGCTTAGGCTCATTTGTTGACTCTTGTAAGAAGGCCTTAAAATGTATGTTCTTAATTTGGCTGAAATACCCTGATTTGAGTGTTTGATGATCTAATCTGGAATGAGTCATGTGCCATGTGTGTGGGAGGCTTGTTATATTCTGTGCACGACATTTAACACCTAGAACTTGCCCTGTGTGTCTGCAAAGTGAAATGGTAGTCTTGTTTAGTCTGGGAAGTGATATAGGCATTTCTTTATTGAACCATATCTATACATACTCCACCCACCTATTTGCTATGTACCATAGTTAACCCCGTTGAGCCTGTAATATGTTTTCTTGGCAACCACATTACAAGCCCTATCCCTTGTTTGAATTGACCATCTTTATGAATCCTTTACCTCTCGTAAGCACTAGAAATACTATGAATTTACAAAGGATAAAGTGTGGGGTAGTTGATGGAGCTTTTGAGTGGAACTAGGAAATAAGGAGAAAGGTAAATATTGTTGGAAAAGGCCATTTGAATTTGAAAAAAAAAGAGAAAAAAAGAAGAGAAGAACATTGTTAATAGTGTATCATATTGATTGGTAATAAATCTTTGGTGGCTTTTAAGGTGATTGTGCTCAAAGAAGAAACGTGGGGTGGTATATGTGGAGTTAAAAAAAATGAAAATATTGGTTTAACTTAGGTGTGGACTTGATTGTAAAATAAATGTATTAAAGTGCTTAGGGAGGTATAGTCACTATTATATATCCAAATATATCCTACCCAACCTACAGCCTACATTACATCCAAATAAAGTCCTACTTGATCCTAGACTGAGTGAGCTCAATTAGTAGAGTCGTACACTACGGGCAAGCCTATAGTGCGTTTTCTCTGGCACAAGAATGTCATTTCTGAGGGTGAGTAAATTCTGTTCCTTTTAAAGTTCCTCAGTGTGTGTGAATTTTACTGATTGTGAAATGAGTCTCTTTGTTGTGAGCAGGCATATAAATCATGAAGGAGAGGTAAGTCTGGACCTTTGATATAGAGTAAATAAGCTAGTTAGGAACATTGCGTGGCTAGAGGGAGTCAACTCTTGAGGTGTAGATGTTGCACTAATATACTCAATTTAATTGAAATATTCTTGGTGTGATGAGTAAGGAAGTCGCTCAGTGAAATTAAACCTCTTAGAGTGTGGTTTGATTGCTCGGGGACGAGCAATGGTTTAAGTGTGGGGTGTTGATAGTAGGCTATATTCATGCAATTTAGACACTACTTACACTCTAATTTAGCCACACTTTATTGATATTTGAATGCTAAAAGATAAAAAAAAAATGCTCTAATTAAGAATTTGATGCTTTGCATGAGCTACTTTGAGCTAGGAGGGAGCTAACGAGTATTTTGGAGTCAACATGGAATGTGAAAGGCCAGTCGAAGGTTAGCTCGGTCGAAAAGGAGCGAGAAAAGCAAGCAAAACAACCCCTCCAGGTGCGCGGTCGCGGAGTGGGCCGCGAACTCAAGGCAGTGAGGTAGTCCAAATCTGCGGCCGGATCCGTGGTCGAATCCGTGGCCGCGGACGGGCGGACGAAAGCCAAACACGCAGGGTTAATTATGTAATTTCCTAGGCGACTAGCCTAAACCTATATGAAACCTAAACTCGCCCAGAAGTGGGAGATAGCTGTTTTTAGAAGATTTTAGAGGCAAGAACGAGGGAGAGAAGACGGATACAATTCCTAAGAGTTTTAACTTTCTTCTTGATACTTCTATTTGTTGATTATGAATTATTTTAGTGATTTGTTTTCCATTAGCATGAGTAGCTAAATCTGTTATCTAGGGTTGATGGAACCAATTATTGGATGAAGTCTTGACTCTATTTTATTATAATTGAGTCGTGTTTGTTCTATGATTGTTCAATTACGTATTGTATTGTGGTTAATTGAAAAGACCCTCGATTAATCGTGTCTATTCACCTTGTGTTGCTTGAAAAAGAACACTTGGTTAGATTATTGTTAAACAATACCACTTTTGGGGAAGTTAAAAGATTAATTACTTGAATTTAAAAGTGGGGTTAAAAATAACGAAGCTTTGGTGGGATGATTCTGAGTTGCATAAATTGTTAACTAGATTAGTTCGAGAGAATGCTTCTAGTAAATTATCGTAATTGATCGAAAGGTAATTACGGTAGCCCGGAACTCATAATTCTCATAGAGTATTACGACGAGATTATAGCTAAAGAGTTGAGAATTAATCCGGCAATTGGGAAAATCAATAGCCCTAGATCCTTTTACCCTTGAATTCAATTTTTAGTCTTGATTATTGCTAATTTTATTGTCATTTTTCCTTGGCTAAATAAATTCTACTGATTATTCATAAAACTATTGCATCTGGAAGTTGTCTGAGCTTATAATTAGCATTATTTAAGGGTGTAGTAAACAGGCTAGTTCCCTTGTGAGATTCGACTCCGGACTTGAACCGGGTTATATATGCAGCGACCGCTTAGTCCTTCTTACAAGGCATAGTTGGGCGTGATCACAAAACTAGGACGACATCTCTTAAAGCAAATTTAGTGCAAAGCAGCAACAACAACCGCAAAAGGTATGAGAATATAAGTCTCAAGGTTACAAGCCTAAAAATCCTAACCTTAAAAGGAAAAAAGGCTCTTATTTTGTTTGTGGAAAACCAAGCCATCATGCCTCACCGTGCAGGTATAGAGCAGGAAATGACAAAGTAAAAACTAATACTCCTAAGGCTAACTTAGCTGAAGGAGGTGATATTATTGCAGCTGTCATTTCTCAAGTAAGCATTGTAGCACATGCAAAAGAATGAGGGATAGACTCTAGGGCTACTCGGCATATTTGTGCAAATAGAGAAGCATTTCCCTCTTATACTCATGTAGAGGATGATATAGAAGAGGTCTACCTTAGAGACTCAAGTACTACCAAAGTTTTGGGTAAGCGTAAAGTTCTCCTGAAACTCACTTCGGAAATTGTTTTAGCCCTTGTTGATGTACTGCATGTTCCTACTATGAGGACAAACTTGATCTTTGTATCCTTGTTGGGAAGAGCCGGAGTGAAAGTGTCATTTGAATCTGATAATATCATAATGACCAAAAACAATTTGTTTGTGGGAAAGGGCTATTGTAACCAAAAACTCTTTGTACTTAATGTTTCTGATGTTATCAATGGAAATGCATCTCCTTCTGCTTATATGGTTGAGTCTATTTCTTTATGGCATGATAGACTAGGACATATTAATATCGCATGTATAAGAAAGATACAGTCACCGGGCTTAATATCTAGTTTATACTCAAGCAATATAGACAAGTGTGAAATATGTGCTAAAGCTAAAAGTACCAGAAAGACTTGTTTTTCTGTAAATAGAGAAATTGAATTATTATGTGACTTTTATTGATGATTATCTAGATTTAATAAGTTGTATTTGCTTTGAAATAAAGATGATACCTTTAATGCTTTTATTTTTTATAAGACTGAGGTTGAAAATTAACTTAGTAGAAAAATCAAGAGAATTAGATTTGATAGAGGCAGCGAATATTTATTTTTGAATGATTTTTGTGAAAAAGAAGGAATAATTCATGAAGTAACTCTGCCTTATTCACCTGAGTCTAATGGAGTTGCTGAAAGGAGAAATAGAACATTGAAAGAGATGATGAACTCATGTTAGTTCGCTCTAATGCACCTAATAATTTGTGGGGTGAAGCTATATTATCTGCATGTCACTTACAAAATAGAATACCATATAGAAGAATTAGCAAAACTCCGTATGAATTGTGTAAGGGTTATAAACCTAATTTAAAATATTTAAAAGTGTGGGGGTGCCTTGCTAAAGTTCTTTTTGCTTGAACCTAAAAAGAGAAAAATAGATTCTAAAATTGTTAATTACATGCTTATTGGATATGTTGAACATAGTACTGCATATAGATTTCTTATTTTTAAAAGTGATGTGCTTGATTGCAATACTATAATTGAGACAAAGAATGCTGAGTTCTTTGAATATATTTATCCACTGTCTGATGAAATTTCTCATACTCCTATTGAAACAAATAATAAAATTACCTCTAATGATGACTAAGAATGAGCAAATGGCCTAGGAAAGAATATTTTTCGTATGGAAATGATTTTCAGACTTTTCTTGTCGATAATGAACCATCAAATTATTTTGAAGCTATATCTTCTTCAGAAGCTAATTATTGGAAAGAGGCAATAAAAGTTGAAATCGATTCTATTTTGAAAAATAAAATATGGATTTTAACTGATTTACCTCCTAGTGCAAAACCTATTGGTTGTAATGGATTTTCAAAAAGAAATTTAATCATGATGGATCGTTGGATAAATATTAAACTTCTTTAGTAGCAAAAGGACTTTCTCCAAAACAAAATATAAATTATTTTGATATATTTGCACCAGTGACTAGAATTTCTTCTATTTGAGTTTTAATTTCTTTAGCTTCAATCCGTAAGCTTTTTATCCATCAAATGAGTATCAAAGCAATTTTTTAAAATGGTGATTTAGAAGAAGAGATTTATATGGTTCAACCTGAAGGCTGTGTCATTCCTGGACAAGAAAATAAAATTTGTAAATTAATTAAATCACTTTATGGTTTTAAACAAGCTCCTAAGCAGTGGTATGAGAAATTTAAACAAGTCTTACTGAGAGACAATTTTTCTTCAGTTAAGGTGGATAAATATGTTTATACTAAAATGGTAGACAATGATTATGTGATAATATGTCTATATGTTGATGATATGCTTATAATTGGTACAAGTTTTAATATAGTGCAAAGTACTAAATTATTTTTATCTGCTAATTTTGATATGAAAGACCTGGGTGAAGTAAATATGATATTGGGAGTTAAAATTATAAGGAGTGAAGGTAGTATAATGTTGTCACAAGAATATTATATTGAGAAACTTCCTAAGAAATTTGAATATTTTAATGTCATATCTTCGAGTACTTCTTTTGATACTAACTCTCAATTGAAAAGGAATAATGGTGACCCAGTTGCTCAGTCTAAATATGCTCAGATTATTGGGAGTCTGATGCATTTAATAAATTTTATAAAACATGATATATCATATAATATGTGTAGACTGAGTAGATATACTCATAATCCCAGCAACGAGCATTGGTCTGCATTAGCTAGACTAATGAAATATTTGAGAGGAACCATGAATTATGGTATCCTATATAGTGGATTTCTTTCTAGTTTAGAAGGGTACAATGATTCAAACTGGATCTCTGATTCAGATGAAATAAAATTCACTAGAGGTTATGTATTCACCCTTGTTGGTGGTGCAATATCGTAGAAATTAGCTAAACAGACGATCATTGCTAGATCGACTATGGAATCAGAGTTTGTAGCTTTGGAGTTAGCTGGTTCTGAGGCTGAATGGTTAAGAAACTTCTTAGAATATCCCTTTAATGAAGGACGTATTGCGTCATGTGTCTATTCATTGTGATTGTCAAGCGGCAATAGCTATTGCAAAGAATAAATCGTATAATTGTAAAAGTAGACACATGAAATTGAGACATAATGTCATAAAATAAATGTTGAGAGATGGAATAATTTCCATTGACTATGTGAAGTCAGAGATAAATTTGGACGATCCTCTGACTAAACCTGTGGGAAGAAAATTAATTCTTCAAACCTCAAAAGAGATGGGATTAAGGCCGACATTGTGATTGTCAAGCGGCAATAGCTATTGCAAAGAATAAATCGTATAATTGTAAAAGTAGACACATGAAATTGAGACATGATGTCATAAAACAAATGTTGAGAGATGGAATAATTTCCATTGACTATGTGAAGTCAGAGATAAATTTGGACGATCCTCTGACTAAACTTGTGGGAAGAAAATTAATTCTTCAAACCTCAAAAGAGATGGGATTAAGGCCGACATGTTGTCAATAGAGACGGTAACCCAACCTATGTGATTGGAGATACCATGAAATAGGTTCATATGGTAATAATAAGTCGATATTGACACTGAAGCACTAGAAGAGAGTGCTTAACTACTACTAATTGAGAGGATGAGTTATAACTCTTAATGAAATTCATAGTCCTTATGGATGGTGCATTTAAAAGCAGTATATACTTGATGAATTCACCTATATGAAAGTGGAGTGGGGCCGCTCCTATGAGATTTTAGCCTAGTCTCTAGAGCTCTCAAGAATAACCAGACACACGCATGGCCTAGTCGTGTAAAACAACGTTGAACATCAAAATTATGAGGGTCGAAATGTGATTGATAAAATCTCTGACTTACAATAAGAATTATTGGTTCATAAAAATATTATATTTCACCAGTAATTTTGTGAGTTACGTTTTATTTGTCTAAGTTTGGTTTATAGTTCAGAATACACCAAACCTATTGCATTTGGACCATACAAATCCAGCAAATCTTACCCCTCTTTGTATGAATTTTTGAAAATATATCGGGGAACTATTGTGATATTTTTCAAAATTGGACAAATGTCTTTCCAAGTTGCAATAGAGAAATGTGTGTGGCAATTTCCTGAAAACTTCAAGACAAGTGTATAACACTTGTCATACTTCAAAACTCTCTTAAACTTTATAAATAGGCAATCAACTTTAGGCATCAATCATTGGCAAATTTCCTTTGCCTTTTCGTTCTTCAGCTTCCTTTTGTTGTCTTTTTCTCAAAATTTAGTAGTATATTTTTCTTTTATTCCCCTTTTTAAATAGCTGAGTTTATAATTTAATATTTTGCTGATTTCTGTATCCTCTAAATAAATAGAGGTAGGCTTGTTTAATTCCGGAGAAACCTTTCACATCGCTAAAATAGTTTCTTAGGACAGTACCCAACACGACTCAAGTCAATTCGTGTATCTGCTCATAAATAATATTATTGCAGTAGTATCGTTATTTCCTCGTGTCATTTTCCTACAATTGTAAGCACCTTATCGTTGTCTCCCACTTATCAGCAGTTTTTGAGTCGATTTGTTGCTAACAACTTGTTTGTATGGTTATTATGTATCGTTTCATAATATATCATATAATATTATATTATATTGTATTGTATCCTTTTGATGTATAGTATGTTTGAATAGATTGTATTATTTGTTGTCATTTTCATGATGTCATGCACCAACAATATGAAGAATAAACTTTTACTATTATTAAAAAAAGTAAGGTACAAGGTAATATTATTATATAAAACGGTACGGTAAATGATAAAATACGATTATTAAATAATACGGAAGGACGCGACCACACCAAATTGGTCGTTCTATAAACTGACACTTTTTGTCGTTACGTAACGATGAATTTAACGATACGATATGATAAAATTTAAGTAACAATCAAAACAAATATTGTATTTAAAGTAACAATACGATACGATACAACATGTAACAACCATCCAAATAAGCTGTAAAGGAAATGTGGTTTTAGCTTTAGTTGATTATAGAAGAGCCATTGAATCCCCTCTACCTACTTCTTATGAAGATTATTGGGAGGCAATTAAATGGATAGCTTCTCATTTTCATGAAAATGGTCGAGAAGATTGGCTAAATAGCCACGTTGACTTTGGGCGCGTGTTTTCTTGTTTGGAGATAGCTCTAATATTGCTCATAACATAGCCATGAGGCAGCAGTTTGGAAAGATGATCTGAACTTTTGTGGACTAATTCCAGTGCATCCATTTTTCTAAGGAAATGGAACAAAAGATAGGAAAGAAATAAAAAAAATCGATAAAATGTGGCTTTTCGCGCATCCTTCAACTAGTGAATGCGATGATCCTTTAGTAAATCCGGATAAGGTTCAAAGTGTGGAATGCTTTGGTTGCAGAAGAGTTCTGGTTTTTGCTGCATAAATAGATTTTTTGAGGGATAATGCATATTATTATTGTGAACTTCTAAAGAAAAGCGGATGGGGAAGAGAGATAGAGACTCAAGGGGAAGAACATAATTGTTTACCCTTAAAACGGTACAATTGAATTTATACGTGGTTTCTAGATAAGTGAATTAATTTGATCCTGAAATAATGTAATAATTAAAGAAATATACAATACCTAGCCTTGAAATGTAGATAAAACAGTAGAGATAACAGTTCCGGAAACAGAGTTTCCGGACACAACAATGATGAGATCAAAAGGCAAGAAAATAAGATTGTATTAAGTTTTATAAAGAATGTAGTATAAGTTTTGTCAGAAAATTCGTATCCATTATAATAATAACTGAGCTCACTATTTATAGTTATGTTTGGGAAGGAGGTCCTAGGATTGTGTTCTCCTTTAATGTCAATTATGAGGGTCATTGATGAAGACGTAACAATAAACATAAATGCCAAATTCTTTGTAATGGACTGTCGCTTTTAATGCTGCAGAACATTCCCTATCAAATGCTACCGGGCGCATAGCATTTAACACACCTTTATGAATGTTATCCTTTCCGGTGACAAGCAGAATGGTTGTGTTCGGTCTTCGGCCATCCTCGTCTTGGGTTCCACGTGTCCTCCCTTTAGACGACCACGTGTCATATCATATTTTACCCTATACAGATAGTCCTCCTGCTTCCCGGTGACATAATTTTATATTACCGGAATGTTGGTAGAAATACCTTTTTAGCGGGAATTACTATAACTCCCTCTGAAGGTTTCTGATAATTAATTAGACGCACGTCTCTCTGTATTTAATAGCCCGAACACGCGTCATCCCATGATTCAACATATTTTTTTTCGATTATCGAGGTAATCATGGCCATGAATTTAGCCACAAATTTTTTACTTATACGCAACATTCTTTTCCTTTGCGTTTTATAATTTCTCGAGTTTCTGATTTGCATCTTTGTTTTCCATACTTTCTCTAATTCTCTTCAAACACAAAATCTTTTCTTTCTTCTTTTTCAATGGCTTCTTCCTACAAGTGTGTTGGTTCTACAAAGAACAAGAACAAAACTGAGGACTCTGTTCCTCCAACGTTGAGTTCCATCATCCCAAGAAGACTTAGCACCACAAAGGACTTTGAAGAGAAATTTCCTACTGCTAACCCCCGTACATGGGCTGTTAGTAGGTACCCTTCTTCCAGTATTCCTGCTGTGAAGGGGGACTGTCGCTGCCATGAGTTGGATATCATTGCTCCTGATCTATCAGAGCGAGTGACCCTTCCCAAGGAAGGTTTTACATACTTTTTCACGTATCCCTTTACTTTGGGTATGTTTTCGTTGAGCGGAAGGCTTGATTCTATGATTGTAGAGTTTTGCCTTCGCTACCAGGTGTATTTGGCATAGGTAAGTCCTTCAGTGTGTAGGCCGATTGCCTGCCTTTGATGTTTGTACCAGGAAACTGGAGAGGAGCTAACCTTAGCTCATGTGATGAATCTCTATTCTCCCAAAATCATCCGCGGGGGAGTGATAAACCTCTGAAAGCGTAGCTACCATACTTTGCTGTCTAGCATGGATGATGACAACGACCGTGGGTGGATGGAACGATTCATTGCAGTCGCCACCAATGACATCATTCCGGTAACGACTTCATCCTTTCCGGTCGCTTGGAACCACACTCGTAAGCTCTTTGTTTAGTATTTCTTTTTACTAGATATTATTTTATAGTCGTATCAACTCTTCACCCTTCGCATATTTCAGCAACTCAATGGATCCCACCAGTGGTGGAACGTTTGGACCGGTGTGTTTAGAAGATCTTGAACGTCACGAAGCCTGAAACTCTTTTGTGGAAAGAATTGCTCTTAAATACGGGTGAAAGGCCAAAAATTATGGTAATTTTAGTTTTCATTGCTTCCATTTGTTTTTTGTATATGGAGAACTTGGTTTAACCTTTCTGACTTGTTCATAAAATTAGGTCTACATGCGGGCTCTATTGTTGTCCCCGAGGAGGACATTTTGCCTGATCCTACTGATGCAGCGAGGCTGTTTCAGGAAGCACTTACTCGAGCAAGTATCTCCAGGTTGTTTCGGGTGCAAACACTTCTTTACGGAGTCCCCGACCGAAGGATAAGCAACCAAAGAGAAGAGGTTTCTCCGCGGCCGGGGAAAAGAATAAGAGGGAAAAGACTGATGCCCCCGAGTCATCTCCGGTGGCGATGACGACTGGTCCTCCTTCCGGGCCAGTCATAGACACTGTGATGATTGATGGTAATGAAGAAGTTAGTGATGAGAGAGCTTTTCTACATATAAGGCGACGATCCTCATCATCTCAACAGGATGCTCGACCTGTTGAGATAGTTACACCAACTGAAGACGATGTCTCGGAACTTTGGGGAGAATCTGATTTGGTAGAAAATGCCAACTCCCATTTTTGGGCCCCAATTGCTATAACCAGTGTTGTGGGGCTAAGTACTAGGTCCTTGCCGTCTTTTGTTGGCGAGCATCCAACAACCAGCACTGGATTTGATGCAGCTGCTTCTCACTCTTTAACTCCATCAGTTTCATCTCCACCTTCACCAACACTAGCAACTACTACATCACTTCTATCTTCATCCACTCTTCCACCAACAATTGCTACATCACCTCCATCGGCCATATCTGACCATGAAGAAGGTGTTCATCTTCCATAGTCCCCAGTTCATGGGAATTTGCTGCAAAATTATGCTGCCCCTACTGAAGATTCATAAAGGAGGAGGAACGTTACTCTTTTGGTCTCTACCGGATGCAACTTGTTATCCCGGCCGGTGGAACTTGCTAATTATCTGAAGCCTTTGGCTTCAGAAAAAGACTGGGAAAAGATTCAGGCACTCTCGGGAGAGTGCTTGTTGAACAATTCCATGCATAACGCCGCAACGGTACGTTCTTTTCTTCCTTCATTACTTCTTCTACTTTTGTATGAATGTATTCTAAGTCATACTTCTTCTTATTTTGTAGGCCAACTTTCTTGGAACGAGACCAAACTATTTTTCGCCTCTCGGAACTAGAAACCAAACTACTGAGGTCGTTATTTTGGAGGCTCGTTTGCAGCAAAGCGAGCAAGAAGTGGTAACCATTAACCAAGAAATTGGCCCGCTGAGGGTTAAATTTGATAAAGCTAAAGCCAAATGGGCTTAAGTCTAGGACGTCGTTCTTGCTACAATCGAGCGCGAGGCTGTTACTGCCGAAAAAGTAACTAACTTAGAAGTAGCCTTGAACTCCAAAATCTAAAAGCTTGCTGTTGTGGGGGTGAAACACGCCCAGCTAGAAGTGAAGTACAAGAAAACTATCTAGCATAATAGGCTCTTTAGTTCAATTGTCCGCGACCTTAACGTCAGCCTCAAATCTGCTAGGTCCGATCGGGAAAGCCTTTCTGCCGAGGCTACCCAACTCAAAGAAGAACTTAAGCGCTGAGCGGCTTCCCTCGTTGCTAAAAAACTTATGTCATGTACAGCATGAGGAGAAAAAACTTGGAGGAGGCCAAAGTTAGTTGTAACGACTCGGCCAATCGTTTTGAGAGTTGTAACCCCGTTCCCCTATTTACTGCTAAATTTGTGCTTTACAGTTATTATGTGACTTGCCGGAGTAATTGGTTCGAGTCTTGTAAGGTTTTGAAATGAATTGAGACACTTAGTCTCCAAAATAAAAACGTAAGTTGAAAAGGTTGACCGGATGTCTACTTATACGTAAACAACCCCCAAATAGAGTTTTAATGATTCCAATAGCTTTGTATGGTAATTTTGGACTTAGGAGCATGTCCGAAAAATTATTTGAAAGTTCGTAGTTCAATTATGCTTGAAATGGCTAAAATAGAAACTTAAGTTTGAAAGTTTGATCGGGGAGTTAACTTTTTGTTATCGGGGTCAGAATCTGATTCTGAAAATTTGAATAGGCCCGTTATGTCATTTATGACTTGTGTGCAAAATTTGAGGTCAATCGGACTTGATTTGATAAGTTTCGATGTCAAATGTAGAAGTTGAAAGACCTTAAGTTTCATTAAGCTTGAATTGGGTATGATTCGTGGTTTTAGCATTGTTTGATATGATTTGAGGTTTCGACTAAGTTTGTATGGTGTTTTAGGACTTGATGGTGTATTTGGTTGAGGTCCCGGAGGCCTCGGGTGAATTTCGGATGGTTAACAGATCAAATTTGGACTTAGAATAGTTGAAACTTGCTGCTGCAAATGATGCAATCGCACTTGCAGAAATTGGCTCGCATGTGTGAGCCCCCAGAAGCGAGCTTGGCAAGTGCAGAAGCGAGCAGGGTCCGGGCAACACAGGTGCGACATTTTGGGGCGCACCTGCGAGACTATAGATGCGGCTAATTCAGTCGCAGGGCGAAAAGCCCCGACAGAACATATAATTTGGGGGTTGGCCATTTTTACCCATTTTTTTGATTTTAAGAGCTCGGGTGAGGCGATTTTTAGATGAAATTTCAAGAAAGTATCGGAGTAGGTATTCTTAACTCAATTTTGGTTAAAGTACGTGAATCTATGATTGTTTTTAACATTTAATTGGTGATTTAAGTTGGAAAATTTAGAGAACCCTCTTAGTTTAAATTGAAGATTTGAAGGTCGAGTTGATGTCAGAATTTGGTAAAATTTGTATGGTTGGACTCGTGATTGAATGAGCGTTCATATTTTGTAACTTTTATCGGGGTTCGATATGTGAGCCCCATAGGCGAGTTTTGGGTTAAATTTCGAATTTTATTGGAAAATTTATATTTTCATATGGAATTTATTCCTATAATTTGTATTGACTGAATCGAATTAATTATGACTAGATTTGAGCCGATCAGAGTCGAAAAATTGAGGGAAAGGCATTCTTACTAACTGATTGAGCGTGGTTTGAGGTAAATAACTTGTCTAACCTTGTGTGGGGAAAATTTCCCTTAGGATTTTTATTGGTATGATAATTGTGACGTGCTGAAAGTCGTGTACGCGAGGTGACAAGTGTGTACATGGGCTAAATATGAAAAACTCTGATTTTAAATTGTATAGATCTCTCTTACATATTAATTAAATTATTTTACCCGATTATGTTCATCATCATTGGTCTATTTCTATATTTTAAATTTGCCTTATCTTTTTCTGCTAATTGCTTTAACTGTTTAGTTTAAGCTTTGTTTCTTTTATTTTGTGCTCATTATTTGGATGTTGAATTTCTTAATTCAATTATTATTAATATGAAATATTTGACATTAAAAATTTGGTATTGAGGCAAAGTGTTAAAAATTTTAAAATATTATTTTTGTTGAGTTATTCACTCCCTAGTATTTTATGATATTTTGTATTCATTGTGATTGAGTTGTGGGCTCCTTATTCTGGAAAATAATGTTGTTGTTGATTTATTTTGGCAAGTTGAAATATTTGGGCATTTGAGGTGTAAAGTATGATATTGATACGCATGCGGTATAAGGTCTGGATGTTGAAACGCATGCGATGAGATACGGGTGGCTTGATACGCGTGGCTAGTAGGGGAACTATTAGAAGTCATGCGGTATAATAAAGGTGGCTAAAATGCGGGATGCTATTTCGAAAAAAATATTTTCTTTAAAATTAAATGTGAAGGCTCCCGCGATGATATAAGGAAATGAGATATTGTGAATTTATTTATGATTTAGGACTACGAGGCGGTATCTCGGGAGTGCCCTTGTTGATATTTCTTTATGGTTGCATTTCCTTTGGTTATTTTTGGTGTTTCCCTTAAAGTTGTAAATTTCTGTTTTTCTTCCGCAAGGTGTTATTTGCCCTTATTCTGTGTAGTTAAATTGTGACATACTACTTACTTGATTCATCCCCATTATCATTATTATTATTATATTGTTAATTTTTTTACCCTGAATTTTATTATTCCAGTAGATCCTGACCTAACCTCGTCACTACTCTACCGAGGTTAGGTTTGGCACTTAATGGGTACCGATGTGGTGTACTCATACTACACTTCTGCATATTATTTTGTGCAGATTCAGGTACTTCCTATCAGACTAGGCATCAGTGCACTGGCCGTACGCGGACACTTCAAGGTATATCTGCCAGCGTCTGCAGACCTCGGAGTCCTCTTCGATCCTTATTATATTAATCTTCTTATTCTCTTTAGACTCTGATGTATAGAGACACTTAGAATAAATTCTTAGAAGCTTGTGACTTATTTCTTCCGGGTTTTGGGAGTTGTAACTATTTGAATCCCAGTTTGATTTATTTTATATGTTGAGAATTGAGTTTTAGTTTTGTATTCCGCATAATTGATAGGCTTACCTAGTCTTAGAGACTAGGTGCTATCACGACATCCTACGGAAGGAAATTGGGGTCGTGACACTAGTATCATCGACTTTGATGCCTAAATTGCTAAGGCCCGAGAGCTTGAGTAAGATGCTAAAAATGGACTCCCGACGCAGTCTGATGCTTCTGGTTCTTCTGGTTCCGGTTCCGAGTTTTTGGGAACTGAAGAGGGATCAGAAGGTGATGATGCTGAAGACCAAACTGGTGAAAACGTCGAGCCACCTGTGGACCCACCTACTTCTCCCAAGAATGCGGACACTTCTCTTCCTCCTGGTTTCGGAGGCCCTGCAGTTTAGTTTTTCTTTTCTTTTTCCCATTTTGAACTTTTATCGTTTTGGCACATTCTTATAAATAAAGACATATTTTTGCTCAAGTATCATTTGAGTCTTACTTTCGTTTGAGTATCCATGCAAGTCTTTAATCTTTGCATTTGCTCAAGAATTCTGCGCACACTATACTATGTGTAGTCTCGAATGTGTTTTCCTCGAAGCACTTTGGTTCTGAGCATTATATCTTGTACGTGAGGGTTTCTATAAGTATTTGCGCAAGTTTACTTTTTGCGTCCTTTTCATATGTGGCTTCGGGTGTATTTTTTCCCGAAGGCATTTTTTATTCCGGGCATAGATTCTTCTAGAACCAACACTTTAACATGAGGGATTTTATAAGAGAAGGCCCTCTTATGTTTACGATACTCTTGAAGAGGACGTCTTCTGTTCATTATGACACTAACATTTGAAGTACTTGTTTAACTTTCAAATGACAAAGTTTATTCATTGTTCAGACAAGAAACAAGATAAAAACAAAAGGATTTCATTTTATTCCTTCTATCTTCAAAAAATTACATAAGCATTTGCTATGCTGAAAAGAAATTGCCATTACTTGTGGCTATCTTGTACAACTTGTTTCTACGGGGCTAGCTGCGCAGTCCCTGGTCCCGATGATGCATTTTGTTTTCGGATTTTCGTTCCCCAGTTGACGTGGCGGTCATTGTTGCCGTATCCTCATATCATTCGCCTAGTGTTCGAATGCGAAGAGTGCAAATTGGAACACTGGAAGTCTCGTATCCTTAGGAATCTATGGTATCGAGCGAAGGAATATCTAACAAACCTCTAGTGGTTTGTGCTTGTGAACGGTTGGGTAACCTTTGTTCGATAGCAAACTTAACTTCCTAGTTGGAATTTGCTATCGAACCAAAGATTATTTAACCGTCCCCGAGTGTAAGCTTGCTTGTTTGCCTTAATATCAAAGGGGTTATTACTGCTGTCTTCGTAGTATTCTTTTTGTCGCTGCCTCATTAAAAACCTTGCCAGAAAAACCCAATTGGGACAAAACTGAACGAAGGGAAAAAAAGTGCAGCACATACTTTCCGTTTGAATAATAATCATCAACAATAATATCTTTTGAGGTGTGCCACGTTCCAGTTGCTAGGCAACTTGTCTCTATTTTGGTTCTCTAACTCGTATGATCCTTTCCCATTGATAGCTGAAATTCGATAGGGACCTTCCCACGCTGGACCTAGCTTCTCCGCGTTGAGCTCCTAGGTATTTTGGGTTACTTTCCTCAGAACCAAGTCTCCTACTTTGAAATAACGGAAGTTGGATTTTCGATTATAATATCGCTCCATTCTTTGCTTTTGAGATACCATTCTTATATGCGCCAATTCCCGGCATTCTTCGAGCAGTTCCAAGTTGATTAACATCACTTCGTTGTTTGAATCTTTATCTGGCTGAAAATATCTCAAAGTGGGTTCACTCATTTCCACCAGGTTTAGGGCTTCAACACCGTACACACGGGGAAATGGAAGTTCTCCTGTACTTGATTTGGCCGTTGTTTGGTAGGCCCATAGAACTTTGGGAAATTCTTCGGGCCATCTGCCTTTTGCTGCTTCCAACCTTTTCTTGAGGTTTTGAATAATTACTTTGTTTGTTGACTCCGCTTAACAGTTTGCACTTGGATGATAAGGAGAAGATGTGATCCTCTTTATCTTCAAATCTTCGAGGAATTTTGTAACTTTTGCATCGATAAATTGTGGTTCATTGTCGCATGCTATCTCTTTTGGTATTCCGAACCTGCAAACTATATTTGCCCACGGGAAATCAACCAATACGTGTTCTCCGATCTTCTGGTAAGGACCTGCCTCCACCCATTTAGAAAAATAGTCAGTCAAAATTAAAAAAAACCTTACCTTTCCGGGAGCTGGTGGTAGCGGTCCGACGATATCCATCCCTCATTTCATGAATGGCCATGGGGACAAAAGCGAATGTAAGGGTTCTGCCGGTTGGTGTACTAGTGGTGCATAGCGTTGGCACTTATCACATTTTCGTGCGAAGTCTTTGGCTTCTTGTTCCATGCGAGGCCAGTAATATCCTGCCCATACCAACTCCAACACCAAAGAATCTGCGCACGAGTGATTGCCGCATATCCCTTTGTGGACGTCTCTCATGACGTAGTTAGCTTTTGACGTTCCTAAGCACCAAGCTAGTGGGCCTTGGAAGGATTTCTATACAATTGGCCTCTCTTGAAGATATAACGTGCAGCTTTGGCGCGTAACGATCGTGATGCTTTGGGGTCTTCGGGTAACTTCCCGTGCTCGAGATAGTTAATTATTTCATTTCTCCAGTCCCATACCAGACTAGTTGAATTTACCTCATAATAACCATCCATATCCAGGATTGAGTTCATCAGTTGCACTGCCATCCCAGATTTAGATCCCTTTATTTCCGTCGATGATCCTAAGTTTGCTAATGCATCCGCTTCTGTGTTATCCTCCCTCGGGATATGAGTAATTGACCACTCCCCGGAATATTTCCAAAAGAGCCTGGACCTTTACCATGTATTGTTGCATACGTTCTTCTTTGGTATCAAAGACCCCGTAGACCTGATTTACCACCAGTTGCGAGTCATATTTGATTTCAATACCCTCGGAATCAAGTCCCGGGTCAATTCGAGCCCTGCAATCAAAGCTTTATACTCTGCTTCATTGTTAGTTAAAGTGATCGTTCTGATGGCTTGTTTTAAGGTTTCCCCCGAAGGAGTGATTAAGATTATTCAAAGTACAAACCCTTTTACGTTGGAAGCTCCATCCGTAAATAAGGTCCAAACCCCCGATGTCGATTCTCACACCATTACTGCCTCCTTGGTTGCCAGAGGCAGTAGTCCCAGATTGAAATAGGCTACGAAGTCAGCCAAAACTTGCGACTTTATTGCAATCCTTTGTTTATATTATATGTCGAACTCACTCATTTCGACGTCCCATTTGGTCAATTTGCCCGAGAGCTCAGGTTTATGGAGGATGTTCCGCATAGGAAAAGTAGTCACCACAACTATCGGGTGGCATTGGAAGCAGGGCCTCAGCTTTCGAGCGGCGACTACGAGAGCTAAGGTCAGTTTTTTCAAATGTGGGTAGCGAGTTTCTGCTCCCGTTAAAATTTTGCTAACGTAATAAATGATAAATTGCGTACCTTCGTCCTCCCGGACTAAAATCGCACTTACCTCAAGTTATGAAATCGCGAGGTAGACTAGCAATGTTTCACCTTCTTTTGGTTTTGAGAGCAATGAAGGGCTCGATAAGTACTTCTTCAGATCTCTCAGAGCCTGCTGGCACTCCGATGTCCATTCGATTTTTTTTTTGAGCAGTGTGAAGAAGCGATGACATTTTTCTGTCGACCGGGAAATGAACTTGCTTAAAGCTGCTAATCTTCCTACGAGCCTTTGGACTTCCTTTACGTTCGACAATTGATCTGGGATATCCTCTATGGCCTTGATTTTGTCGGGTTTTACCTCAATTCCTCTTTGTGGGACCAGAAATCCCAGAAACTTACCAGAACTGACCCCTAACGCGCACTTCTCGGGATTACGTTTCATGTTATGCTTCCTCAGGATGTCGAATATTTCTTGCAAATGCTTAAGATGGTCACCTGCATTCAAAGACTTAACGAGCATATCATCTATATAAACTTCCATAGTCTTTCCTATTTATTTTTCAAACATCTTATTTACGAGCCGTTGGTAAGTGGCTCCGGCATTTTTTAACCCCAAGGACATTACATTGTAACAATATGTACTGAAATTCATTATAAACGAAGTTTTTTTCCAGATCTTCCAGGTTCATCTTGATTTGGTTGTACCCCAAGATAAGCATCTAGGAAACTCATCAACTCATGCCCGGCCGTGACGTCAATCATTTTATCGATATTTGGCAGTGGGAACGAGTCTTTCGGGCACGCCTTATTAAGGTATTTATAATCTACACACATGCAAAAATTTATTGTTCTTCTTAGGAACTACTACTACATTGGCTAGCTAGTACGGATATCTTACCTCTCGGACTGAACCGATTTTAAGCAAGCAGGTTACCTCTTCTTTTATGAATTTATTCCTTGCCTCGGTAATATCGCATTTCTTCTGCCTTACCGGAGATACGCTGGGATCCAAACTCAGCTTGTGCACGACTATTTCTGTCGGGATATCTGTCATATCCTCGTGCGACCATGCAAAACAATCAGCATTAAATTTAAGAAATTTAATAAAACCAGACTCGAGCTCCGGGTGCAGTCCTGTCCCCAAATGGAATTTTCATTCTAGGAATTCCTCGAATAATGCAACTTGCTACAGTTCCTACGCCGTGGACTTCGTTGCGTCCGTCACTTATGGAACTTGGAAATATATTGGCACCTGATATTGTTTTGATGACTTTGCTTCGGGGTTAACTCCTTCTAGCTCGGGAGTAGGTGCGGGTTCCTGTAATTGCTATGACGTGTATTCCTTCCCTTTGCTACTGAAAACTGAGATTGCATTCATCTTCCTTACTGTCGGTTGATCACCTCTTATCTGCTTGATTCCTTCGGGCGTTGGAAACTTTAGCAATTGTTGATATGTTGAGGGTACATCTTTCATCTCGTGTAACCATGGCCTTCCCAGGATGATGTTGTATCCCATGTCACCATCTACTACTTCGGAGAGAGTTATTTTCATTACTCCTTCAGTATTCGTGAGCAGCAAAATCTCTCTCCGGGTCGTCACGCTCACAAGGTTGAATCTAGCGAGGAGCTTTGTTGCCGGAATAATGCTTCCGGTGAGTTTAGCTTGCTCCAATACTCTCCATTGTACGATATTAACATAACTTCATGGATCTACTAGAACATGTTTAATCTTAAAAACTCACACATTTAAATAAATTACTACTGCGTCGTTGTGTGGTGACAACAATCCGTATGCGTCCTCTTCCGTGAAAGTGATATCGTCTTTCCAGAGTCTTTTACTATGAGTTATTATTACTTTCGTCTTTTTCGCTGACGAAAAGGTGACCCCGTTAATCTCATTCCCCCCGAAGATCATATTAATCGTTTGGCGCCGGGTTCTTCTCCTACTTTCGAAGGTTCCACGTTATCTCTGTTACGACCATAATTGTTCTTAGCTCGGTCACTTAAGAATTCTCTGAGGTGACCATTCTTCAATAGTGTAGCCACTTCTTCCCGGAGGTGCCGACAATCCCCTGTCTGGTGACCGTTCATCCCATGGTACTCGCACTATAAGTTGGGATCTCTCTGGCTGGAATCAGATCTCATAGTTCTCAGGAATCATGTCTCTTTAACGTTTCTCATGGCTGACACCAACTCTATTGTACTAACGTTAAAATTATATTCCGATAACTTGGGGTAAGAAGGATCCCGATACCCCTACGTCTCTTTATCCTGGAGTGATCTATTGTTTCGATCACGATTGGTCCCTCTGTCAACGATGAACTTGTTTGCTGCCCGGAAGCTTCTGCCATTACCTTCGGTTCGCTCGTATGGCAAATATCAGCCCCTCAAAGTCCGCCTGCCCGCGTTGTAGTCATCCTTTGATTTTTCTCTGCTCTTCCCCGTCCTTTGGCTGATGATGTGGAACCAACATGGTCATCTTCGATCCTTATCTTTGACTCGTACCGGTTGTGGACATCTGCCCAAGTTGTTGCTTGAAACTCAAGAAAACTCTCCTTTAGCTTCTGGTAAACGTCTGAGATTCTCAGATTCAATCATTTGGTGAATGCCTCAACTGCCAATTCTTTTGGGACAGCCGGGAGCAATATCCTTTCTTTCTGGAATCGGGTAACGAACTCTCGTAGTAATTCAGATTCTCCCTGAGCGATCGTAAATATGTCGGCCTTTCGGGATTGTACTTTTCTGGTACCGGCATGAGCCTTGATGAAAGAATCTACGAGCATCTCAAAGGAATCTATGGAATGCTCGGGTAATAACGAACACCACGTTAGGGCTCCCCTCGTAAGAGTTTCTCCAAATTTCTTTAGCAGCACATATTCAATTTTGTAAGGATCTAGATTATTTCCTTTTACCGCCATTGTGTAGGTGGTAATATGCTCCTGCGGGTCTGAAGTCCCGTCATACTTTGGCATTTTAGGCATTTTGAACCGCTTTGAGATTAGTTATGGTGTCGCGCTCGGCTTGTACGACAATTGAGTATACTTCTTCGAGTCCGAGCCTTTCAATATTGGTGGCGCACCCGAGATTTGATCTATGCATGCATTTACTACCCTCATAAACCGTAAAGGTTCATTCTTGAATGGGTCATTCTCGTTGTTGAGACAGGATCCGCTCCCCCTGGCCCCGTCGGAGCCAACTTCGCCCCTGAGAGTATTGTTGTCGACTATCTGCATCGTTTGGTTTGCGGGAACACCTGGAGGAATTGGATCTCATCTATTTGCATTATTTGAAGCCCCCCATAATGCCTGCTTCAGTTCCGTCATAACCTAATCCTGCCGCGTGAGATGACCTAGAATGATTGCATGTTGCTCTTGCAGGCCCCTCACCGCATCTACGACATGCTCCGCCTCATCATCACCGAGAGTTGTATTTCAAACCTGTCGAGGGTATTGCCTGTCATACACCGACGTGGCATCATTCTCCTCATTGCAGGTGTCACTGATTGAATACTCGAAATGAGGATGATCCCCTCGAATTTCAGGGTTGTGCGTGTTGTTAACAATGTTATCTTCCATTTTTCATGATTTTTTCTAAGACAAAATAATTAAATCGCGTTAGTAAAAAAGGCAAGAATCAATTTAATTGCACGACTGTCTAGGCCCCACGGTGGGCACCAAATTATTTACCCGTAGAATGGTACAGTTGAATTTATACTTGGTTTCTAGACAAGTGAACTAATTTGATCCTGAAATAATGCAATAATTGAAGAAAATATACAATACTTAGCCTTGAAATATAGATGAAACAACAGAGATGACAGTTCCGGGAACAGGGTTTTCGGGCACAACAATGATGAGATCAAAAAACAAGAAGATAAGATTGTATTAAGCTTTGTATTGAATGTAGTATAAGTTTTGCCTGAAAATTCATATCCCTTACAATGATAACTAAGCTAACTATTTATAGTTACGTCTAGGGAAGGAGGTACTAGGATTGTGTCCTCCTTTAATGTCAATTATGAGAGTCATTAATGAAGACGTAACGGTGAACATAAATACCAAATTCTCTGTAACGGACCATCGCTCTTAATGCTGTAGAATATTCCCTATTAAATACTACCAGGTGCAGAGCATTTAACACACCTTTATGAACATTATCCTTTCCAGTGACAAGCGAAATGGTTGCGTTCGGTCTTCGGTCATCCCCGTCTTGGGTTCCAAGTGTCCCCCTTTTAAACGATCACGTGTCATATCATATTTCACCCTATACAATAATTTTCAGTTTGATAAGTCTCTTTCTGAAAATACCTTGGATATGATACAACAACAACAACAACAACAAAAAATCCATTGTAATCCCATAAGAGGGATCCGGAGAGGGTAGTGTGTACGCAATCTTACCCCTACCTTGTGAAGGTGGAGTGACTGTTTCCAATAGACCTCGGAGGAGAATACCTTGGATATGATTCGAAGATGAAAACCTTGAGTTCCATCTTGGTAAACCTTGTTCCAAAAAGGCCCTAAATATGATCAAGAGATAGCTTACTTCATAAATTGGAAAAGATCAATGAAGAATGAAAAGTAACAAAGAGTTAGACTAATGTTTAGTACCATTACATTGCATTTACTTTGCAGAACAAAAAGTAATTACAAAGTTACAACATTGTTTCACTAAGAACACTGAGAGCTTTATATTGGATATATAAGAAACTCTTTTCTTTTGGCATTTATTCAAGCTTTCCATTGTTTCCTAAAAGGACTATTGCATAGAATGGGAAGGAATATATTAGAAAACAATACATATTAATAGGATACAGTCAAACTTCTCTATAATATCTCGTTTGTTCCGTTATTTTTTGGCTGCTATAGTGAAGTGTTGTTATAGAGGACATATATTATAACATAAAAATCAGTTTCGGGAAAAATTTAGCTTTTATAGTACATTATTGTTATATAGAAATGTTGTTATAGAGAGATCTAACTGTATTTAAACTTAAAAATGTGTCATCTTTCTATTATTTTCCTTTCCTTCTATTTATTTCAAACCAATTAACCCCTTAAAAGGGAAATAGAGGAGAGGAGGTGGAGAGTGAGTGAAGAAGAAGGTTGAATCAATGTCTGTAATTGATGAATCTTATGAACTTGTTTTTTGATCTAAAGAAGCAACAAAGTCATCGATATTTCTATCTGAACTTCCTCCTTTAGCTATGGCCTCTTTTGCCAATTCTTTCCATTTAAGTGTGTTTCTCTTAATCTCTTCCCTTCTTTCACCTTGCATAACTTCCTTTATACAACTTTCAATCATTTCTCGTCGAACAATTCTTTTCTCATCAGCCAAAACCTTGACTCCAATTCCCCAAAAATCCATAACATACTTAGCATTTGCTTAGTCTGTTCTGATTCCCTAACCATCCATAAGAATTTATCGTTATATCGTTTCAATCCCCAGTACAGTTCTTCTATTTGGTCAACTTCTAGCTTTGCCATACTACCAAATGAGACATAAATGTGGTTGTTCATTCAGCCATTTCTTACAAGTATCTGTCTCTGGCTTGTACATTGTCATAACATACTCTTTGTCGTCTCAGATTTGCCTATCCAGGTACATCGATGGTGTAGCCCGACCAATGGTCTTCAATGGCAAGAATTTTGACATAAAATTTCTTACCTACAATAACATTTGAAATAGCTATCAATGGCTTGCTGAATATGTACCAAAACAATGTCATCTTGGCTTTTTTCTTGTATATATTCCATAAAATTTGTTACCTACAATAAATTTGTCAAATTTTATGTAGGTACGTTAAGCTCCCGCTATGCGCGGGGTCCGTGGAAGTATCGGACCACAAAGGTCTATTGTATGCAGTCTTACCCTGCATTTCTGCAAGAGGCCGTTTCTACGGTTCAAACCCATGACGTCCTGGTCACATGACAACAACTTTAAACTTCAGTGCTCTCTGCTTTAGCAACACCTCCGTCATCATAAGTCATAACCATCTGAAATAGTGTCAATCTTAATGGAATCATATGATTTTTCCATGGTTTTGAGTATATAAGGAGTGGTGACTAATGTAACTTTGATTCCTTTTGTTTCTAAATTTGGAAAATTGAAGCATAGGATTGATATGGCAAAACCAAACAATGAGCTTTGTAAGAAACTCTCATGTTATCCTCCATTGTTTGCTAGCTTTTTTTAGACTTGGGGTCTGATTTTTCTACTTTATAAGCTCAGAAATATAATAATTCAGGTAAACTGCATCCTTGTGGTTTACAAAGTAATTGTATAGACCATGATTTGGAACTTACTCTTAGTGCAGTTCTGTGTTGGGGAAAATGCTTGCCTCTTAAAAAGTTGGTACTTTACTACTTTGGTAGTTTGGTTAAAGAAAATGACAGCAAACAGGCTATTGCATTAAATAGTTTTTAATTATAAAAATAGTGCTACATGAACAACAAAGACTCTTTAGTTGAGTAGGTTCACTTTACATTTTGTTTGGATTGTTGTTATATTTTGTTTCGTAATTATATCGTTTTAACGAACACGTAGTATAATATTTGGATAAATTGTATCGTTTTGCGTTGTTTCATAATGTCACACATTCTAGCATTCTGAAAAATAAGCTTCCAATATTATTTAAAAAAAAGATAAAGTATGTGGTAGAGTAATTATTAAAAAGATAGGATAAAGAGTAAAATAAATTATAATAAGGGCAGGATGAGAAGATATTAAATAACGACGCGACCAAACCAAATCGGTTGTTACATAAAAAATTTAATAATACACTACAATAAAATTTAAATAACAATCAAAACGAATATTATATTTAAAGTAATAATACAATACAACTATAAACAACCATCTAAACAACCTGTTACAAAACAAAGGTCGTGAATAAGTTAATGAACAGGATAGTGGTACATTTCTATATCGCCATGACATTTTGTTTGGAAAAAACTCATTGTGTCCTATGTTTCATATTCATTCACTACATAGAAATTAGTAGATAAAAAATATATTACCAGTATAAAAAATTCCTCCTACTTTAATACTTTATTGTTTGGCATCAAAAGGAAAAAATAATTAACACGTTACTGATCAAAAAACCAAAAAGAAGAAAAAAAAGGAAAGAAAATAATAACCCGTTAACCCATATGGTTATCAGGTACTGCCCATGAAATATCAGGCAAATCCCTATTTTTGTAATTCTTCTAGGTTTTCCAACTTCTCCATTTTTTCTGCGTCTCGCTCACCTGCGTCGGTGCCACTGACCTCCCTTCTACGTCTCTCTCAGGTAAATTAAAATATCTTTCTTTTAGCTCACCTTTCTGTTCGCTAAAACTATTGCTTACAGTGTTTAACTCTCAGGTGTTTTGTCGATAAAAAAATAATAATTTAAACTTCAAAATGTCAACTTTTTTCACTGTTTTTGTGAGTTTCGCAAATTAAGTCAGTTCTAGACCCAGATAACGAAGAAGTGATACGGAGTATTTTTATAGATGACCAATTAATTTGGGATTGAGGTCTAGACGTCTAGTTGATTGATTGGTTAATTAAAGATCTCAGCTTTTGTAGCGCAAGTTGTTGTTTTTTGGTAATTTGCGTTTATGTGTTTCCTAGTTTTGTTGAAGGAGGGTTTTTTCTTTATTTATTTATCGGAAAAGGGCCAAAACTACCCCTGGAGTATCGAATTTGGTACAAAAATGATCTTCGTCCACCTATTTGAATAAAAATGCCCCTACCGGTATTTTTTTGGCTCAACATTACCCTTATTACTAACAGAAAATTCTGGGGGGAAAAAAAATTTAATTAATATACACGTGTCACCGTTCCATTGGCCTAACTTAAACTTCAACTAAAATATAACTAAACTCACCCTTAACCCGTTCGAATATTGACCCGCTTCGATTTTAAAACACATCTCTCTCCGTGCCTTGTTGCTACTTGGGCGGAATTCACTGGCGGATCCGCCGGAAATAGCAACGTACACAATAGCTTATCTCATTTGCAAATTATGAGTAGAAAATCCTTTTTTACTAGACTTAACACAGTAATCTAATCGAGAATATTGAATCCATGATAACAATCAAAATAAGAAAACAAATACTAGTGAAGAAATTATCTAAAAAAATTGTTAACTATTATTAGTACATCATATGAACCCAGTGTGTATGAAATGTGACAATTGCACAATACCCGTTACACGGAGTAGAAAAGCTTACATATTAATTGAATAAATAGTGAAATAAATAAATAAATAAATAATAGAAATACACATCACATAAACAATAAAAAAATTGAAAAAACATCCTCAAAATTTCACGGAGGAATGACAAAAAATAGTGAAGAACCCCCCCCCCCCTCACCCCCCCCCAACAAATTTCAAATAAAGAAGAATTATATAATAAAGAACACCCATTGCATAAACAAAAAGAATCTAAACTTTTTGCATTAAGAAGAATATGACAATTCCTTACATTTTCCATAAAAAAAATTCTAATAGAGAACTCAATTTTAAGTTTGCCTCATGAATAATAGTAGGCATACACTCGTGAAATAGCGAAGAGAGAGAGAGTTATGTTTTAAAATTGGGGCGTGTCAATATCTTGGCGGGTTACGGGTTGGGGTTTATGTTAGGCCAATGGGACGGTGACACGTGGATATTAATTAATTTTTGTTTTTTTATGAATTTTCTGTTAGTAATAAGGATAATGTTTAGCCAAAAAATAAAGGTAGGGGCATTTTTATTCAAATAGGTGGACGGAGGGCAATTTTGTACCAATTCCAATACTTCAGGGGCAGTTCTGGCCCTTTTCCGCTTATTTATTGAAAAGAATGCTAGTATTTGTTATTTATATGTTCGGTCCTCAAAATTACATTTGTTCCAACTTTCAAGAAACCTATAAATTGTTTTTCAGTGTTAGTCTATGGAAGTTTATAGCTTGTGTGCTCAAACCCTACAACAACAACAAACCCAGTGTAATCCCACAAGTGGGGTCTGGGGAGTATAGTGTGTACGCAGACCTTACCCCTACTTTGTGAGGGTAGAGAGGCTGTTTCGGGTAGACCCTCGGCTCAAGGATGTGTGTTCAAACCCTACCGCTGACAAAAGCCTGTGCACCATTGACCCTCGGGGATTTCTCGTTTATAAAAAAAAGTTTATAGCTTGGATTTTTAGCTCGCTGGAATATTCTGTTGTTAAGATATCCTTTCCAAGAGTGATCTGAAGTTGTTAAATAGCTGAGAATGAAGTTATTGCCCTTTTTATATAAAACTGTTGTTAATCTTTATGAAGAATAATGTTTTGGCTTATAAAGAAAGGGCGAATGGATAAGTACCTGAGAAAGAAGTTATTACCCTTTTGTATATATAAAACTGGGCTTACGTTGTTACTTAAGCTGAGTTATGACTTTGAGAGCTATAAGACAAAAAACTGTTCTTGTTATAGTGTTCGATGCAATGTTTGTGTTCATGTTAGTGGAATACTGTTGTTTTCAGTGCTCAAATTGATGGCACGGCTTGATGAGAACTGTTTTGGTGCAGGTGAAATCTTTGCATTCTATTGTTGTTTTATCAAACCAAGCACTTGTTTGGAAAGTGAAAACAAGTTTGCTTGGTCAGTGTCATCCTCTTTAACCTTTTTCCTCTCGGTTAGTGATCGTCCCCTTTAACAATGGGAACACCAGAGACCTCTCGTGAACCTTGCCCTGACCGTATACTTGATGATGTTGGCGGTGCATTTGGTATGGGTGCTGTTGGAGGTGCAGCCTTCCACTTCATAAAAGGCACATACAATTCACCAAAAGGTGAGCGCATGGTTGGTGGTACACAGGCGGTGCGCATGAATGCTCCTCGTATTGGTGGTAGTTTTGCTGTGTGGGGTGGACTGTTCTCCACGTTTGATTGTACAATGGTTTATCTCCGTCAGAAAGAAGATCCGTGGAACTCAATCATTGCTGGTGCAGCAACTGGTGGCTTTCTCCAGATGCGGCAGGGATTAGGTGCTGCTTCTAAATCAGCAATGTTTGGTGGAGTTTTACTTGCGTTGATAGAGGGAGCTGGAATTATGTTGAATAAAGTCATGAGTGCTCCCCAGAATTTCCCGGCCATGGATGAGCAACTACCAAATGCCCCTGTTGTGCCTGGATATCCAACCGGGCAGCTGCCTCAACCAATGGGGCAGCTTCCTGGTCAAGCTCCAGTAAGTATTGATGGCATGATGGCTGAATCTTCAGCACCGTCCTCTTCTTCCTCAAGTTCCTGGTTTGGAGGGCTTTTTGGGGGTGGAAAGAAGGAGGAGACAGCGACAAACAGTGGTAGCAAGACACAGGTTTTAGAGAGCTTTGATGCTCCTAGCCCACCTGCCTTTGAATATAAATGAGTTGAAGAGCTGAAATTTTTTGCAGGTTGGTTAATGTTATTGTCTTTATTATTTGGAATCCTTATGTAGTATGGACCAGTATATATTGATTTATCAGTGTGGCCAAGGTTTTGCTATGTTTCATGGAAAAGATAGATTCCTGAATAAATGTCTTCCTTCAATAGCAATTATGTGCTCTAGTCTCTATAAAAACTGCGCCGGATAAAGGAAATGAAATCTTGCTTTATATGCATTGACGTGCTCTTCAGAATGAAGATCACCATATAATTGAAACTTGTTATTGACTGCTTTCTAAGCTCAACTGTTGTGTCCTGTTACTTAGATGTGTTCTGATCTTGTGTGTATTTGAGAGCCTGTTTGGCCAAGCTTCTGGGAGGTCAAAAGTACTTTTTAAAAAATTTAAGCTGTTTGGCCAAGACGGAGAAGTATTTTTGGCTAGCAGTAGAAGCAGCTTTTCTGCGAAAATTCTAGCTTCTTCCAAGAAGCAGAAGCAGAAAATTAATTTATTCAAGACAAAATTATCCTCACCATAAATTTATGTTATCCAAATTATCCCTAACTGATTTAAGTTTTTTCTTTTCATTTTTGTTTTTAGTTTTCACCATTCTTTTAAAATTAAAGATATCATATACATGAATCATATTGTAATTTTTCAAATTCTTTATTGACTTTTCTTGTTTTTGATTTTTTGTTTGTGTAATGTCTTGTAACTTTCCAAATTATCTTTCTTTTTTCATACTAAAGCAAATTATCTATATCCTTCTTTGGATTATCAATTCTCTTCTTACAAATAATCATTTATAATTTCTTCTGTTATTTATTAGTTCAAGAATCTTTAAAACAGTTATCAAATCTAATTTGTGAAAATTACCTACAAATAGCTAATAAATTTACAATTGCATCGCATAATCTACCTATATATTATTAAAAGAAGAAGAAAAAGCATTCACATTAAGCCAAGTGGCAGCTTCACATAATTAGTTTCTTTTTGAATTTAAATTTTTAAAAAAATCAAATTCTACATTATGTGTTGTTAATAAGTAGTTACTTTTTTTGAATTTGAATTTAAACATAAACTATTTTTTTTTACGAAAATATTTTTTTTTATATATATTTAAAATAATATTTCTATTTTACGTTTAATGCCATCTTTCAAGTTTAACACTCAGAATCATCTAGTTACAACTACCATGGCTATACATAATTTCACCCGACGATATTCTTCTACCAATAAAGAATTCAACTATTATGCTAATGAAGACATTATTGCAGAGATTGAAGAGTTGAACCTTATGGTATTCCTTTAGAAATGCAAGGCAATGTACTAATATGGAGACGTTGTGTGATAGAAGTAGAGATAAAATTGTTGAGAAATGTTATCATGTTTGAGTGACTTTACTTATTATTTCATGGTTGATTATCAATATATAGTAATTTGTGGAATAGACTTCTAATTCATAATGGATGATGTATTTTGATTATTCAAATCATTATGTAACAATAAGTTCTTATACTAGATAATATTATATACTTTGGTATAACTATATATGTAAAATTGATTTAAATCTTTAATATGTATGTTTACTTTATGTTTCATATTTTAATTAAATAAAATAAAAATAATAAAAGTATCTCACGATAAATATTTAAGTTTATTTTTCTCTTTAAAATAATTATAAGACCTTGATACTATCCTTTTTGGTAATTTGACACAAAATCACTTTTTAGAAAGATTGGCCAAACACAATTTGTTTATCAAATGTTGCAAAAAGTACTTAAATGAATTGGCCAAATAATAACTGTTTTTTTTTTTCAAAAGTACTTTTGAAAAAAGACTTTTTAAAAAAGTACTTTTCAAAATAAGCAGATTTTGGTAGCTTGGCCAAACAAGCTCTGAATCTTGTAGGTTTTGCAATTCTTGAATTTATTATTGAACATGTATTATATCCTTGAAATAAACTTTGATTTACCTGTAGAAAACTGTACTAATCTCTCTGAGATGCCTTATCGTTGGTGCCTGCACTATAACTCTGTGCCACATTGGTATATTATGCTGGTGTACTATAGGAAATACTTGTGGCCCTTAGGGCTTTGGTCTAGTGGTAAAAGCGCAATATGATGTGTGGATTGGGCACACGTCATAGGTTCGAACTCTACTGGGGACAAAAGCCTGGTATTCAAGTGGAGTAGGGAAGATGGGAGGGCACATTATCCACCGAGTTCTAAACCGTGCGCCACCGGTTCCCAAGGATTTCCTGGTTATAAAAAATTATAGGAAATACTTATATCTGACACGAGTTTGTTCTTTCTTAAAAAGGGAGAATAACATACATAACTAATTATACACTTGCTCATTTTTGGAATATCTTGAAGTAGAAACGGGGGTTATGATTAGTTCCTTTTCTTTTTGTGAGGTAAATAATTCAATTGATGCGGGAGAACTCATGTGCAAGCAATATACCAAAGTAGAGGGCCTACACCAAAATGTTGTTCTCTACAAAAAAAAAACTGTCAATCTTCTATACACGGACCAATCTACAAATCGCATAGTCTGCCTATACATCAACGGACCATAATCTTTACATTAACAAAACTAACAGGGACCTCATGGGTGCACTCAAAGTTAACTAAGCCAAATTATTCCTCAATGTATAGAGTCATGCTATAAACCTACAAAAGCTCTCCAATTTCCGTCCTTTTTAGGACACATAGGAGGGCTAGAGGGAAAACATCTCATGCCGTATATCTTTTTTCACTTCTAAAGGCTCAACTGTGTAGCACATCTTTTAGTGTGTTCGTTCTATGGACTAGTTTAGTACCACCCAACATAGTCGGGTTGCCACATGACAAATGCAATAGAAGATAGTTCATATTTTCGCCTGAGCATCTCACATAAAGCACCAACCAACATATGCGAGCCTCATCTTTCTCGTGAAAAGCTATGAGCTATGGTCGGTTCTTTTATCCTCCATCCTCCTGGGAGTTCTTATTGTCATTTTCTGTTTCAAGATATAAGAGGGATGCTGTGTTCAACTTTATGGACTAGGAAATATCAAGGAGGCAACTCCTTAATATTGCTTGAACTAGACTGACAATAGTCAAATGCTGTTAAATGCACTGCCCAAAAAATTCAAAGTGATGCCTTGTAGAATCTCAAAGTCAAATTTGACAGCAGCTTTGAATTTGAGAAAGCTTTCTCATGTGTTCACCCACACCCTCTACAGAGACTTTCCCGCTGGTCACTTCAGGGTTCCCTTGGGTTTGTTCTGACCTTTTCACCGCACTTATTGGGATGGACATCAAATACATGTAATAGGTTGTTGGTATGCTAGACGTAGTACTCTTTATCAAAGTTTCGTTCCCTCCTTTTGAAAGCTCTCTCTTTTGGGACTCAGCTCTTTTCTTAATCCTCTGTCTCTGGATTATACACAACACAATCCTTAAGAGATGCTCCGAGTGGTAAATCTAAACAGGTCGTCAGGAGAGATCCTACCTTGCATCTAAAAACTTGTGCTAGTTGCTCAATGTTTTGCACTTCCAATTTATCTTTGTGTTTGTCACTTTGAGAGATAAAATGCTGGAGTTCTTATCTACTGAGGTATTTATCTGCTATCTGTTGTATGAGACGCTAACCTTAAGTTCTCGCTTTCTTCTTCCTCTCTGTCTCATTTTTCCAGCACTGAAACAATGAATTTCTTTCTTTCCTTTTCTAGTGAAATACCGAGTTCACAACCACCTACTCCAGCAGTGCATGTCTCCCTCTCTCTAACAATGTACTTTACGTTCTGCTTCGCTCGGAGGATGAGAGAATATTTTAGTTTTTTTTGTTTCCACCTTGCTTTTGGTAGAGGCTGTAGATCTAGTAGCAGAGGGCTCGATCCTTAGCCATTTCTTTGTTCTTTTCTTGTTTACATAGGTGAAGTTGACAACCTGATAGATCCTGGATAAGCAGGGTATTTTGATCTTCCGTCTTCGTTGTTGCTTGACATTTTTTCTTGTTTCTCATTTCTTATCCTTTTATGTGCAATTTATGATCAAAACATTTGCATGAATCTGTTTTGTAGGGGGAGCATCTTTGGTGGTCAGTACACTTGTCACACTTCTTGATCCGTGCCAATTTTTGGGATTAGTAAATGGCGTATTATGGATCTTAATTATGACATAGTGGGCTTGTTGGTGCAGGCAACTTAATCTACAGTACTTGACATTAAGATGTATTGCACCATAGATTTAATGGTATTAACTTCTGATTGTTGTAACGTTTCAAACCTGAATGATCAAACAAATGGAAAAATAAAGTTCTTTTGTATATGGAAACACCTTCTTGGGCAGCATATAATATAGTTCTATTGTAGAGCCACTTCTGGTTGACTTGTTTTTTAAGTTGCTCGACTCGACTACAGTATATATTATATATGTTGGTACTTTTTGTAGTGAATGCCCTTTTTCTGGAAAAAGGAAAGCATATGCTTAGATAGTAAAACCTTTTCTCATAGAGAGGCCCTCAGGGGCTTTGGTTCAATAGTAAGGAGGCAACATGTGATGTGTGAACTAGGCGTGATGTTGCCAATTTCACCGAGTTGTGATTCTAAAAGAAGTTTTTTCCTATACTTAGTGGGCGTTTGGATATAAGAATTGTAAAATTCCAAAATAGGGGGAAAAAAATTTTCAAGTGAAAATTGTATTTGAAATTTAGAGTTGTGTTTAAATATGAATATAATTTTGGGTTGTTTTTGAAGTTTTGTGAGTGAAAAAAATTTGAAAAACAGTTTTTTGGAGTTTTTCAAATTTTTAAAAATTTTCAAAATGCATTCAAGTGAAAATTAGAAATTTTATGAACACACGTTGATTTCGAATTTTTTTTTGGAAAAAAAGGGAAAAATTTCTTATGTCTAAACGGGTTCTTAAGTTCATCAAAAAGAACCAAAAAATAAAAAAAGGAAGAAGAGTTAAAAGAAAGAAACCTTCCAAAACTACCGGCTATGTCCATTTATAAGTAGCTCATTATCAAAATTGATCAATTCATAAAATATTACTAATATTAGCCAATTATTTATTTGTAGCAAAAAAAAAGGTCAAATTTTTTGTCACGACCCGAAATTCCCACCTTCGGGACCATGATAGCGCCTAACATTTCACTTGTTAGGCAAGCCAACGTTAGAATAATATTTGTCATTTTTAAATAATTTTAAATTAATTAATAACAAAGAAACCAATGCGGAAGTAAAGTTTGAAATGTAGTGATTAATCCATAAAAATAACGAAGTCTAAATACCATCCCAGAATTGGTGTCACAAGTGCACGAACTTTTAGAATAATACAAATACAAGCCTGAATAAAATAAAGCTATCTGAAAGCAAACACACAGCTAAAATAAGGTAGACAGGGAATTCAGAACTGCGTACGCTGTGCAGTTATACCTCAAGTCTCTTCTGAGTAGCTGAAATCCGAGCAAGTCTATGGTACGCTACTGGGACCAACTCCGAAATCTACACAAGAAGTGCAAAGTGTAGTATCAGTACAACCGACCCCATGTACTGATAAGTGTCGAGCCTAACCTCGACGAAGTAGTGACGAGGCTAAGGCAGGTCACCTACATTAACATATAAGCAATAATAATAATAACTACAATAATAAAAATAAATCAGGTAACTCATTTTAATAGTTGAAGCCAACTTAGCAGTCATAACCAATTATTATTTCAATCAATTTCCGTTGCAGCGTGCAACCCGCTCCCACAATATATTCATATTCACTTCTGTTGCGGCGTGCAACCCGCTCCTCCAATATATTTATTTTAATCAAGTCTGTTGCGGCGTGCAACCCGATCCCCCAATATGGACTTTTAATAAGTCTGTTGCGGCGTGCAACCCGATCCCCCAATATATTCATTTCAATCAATTCTGTTGCGGCGTGCAACCCGCTCCTCCAATATATCCATTTGTCAATTCTTATAGAATAAATTGCCCCAATAAGTGCAACAATTAATATGAAATTATAAGACAACAAGCATACAATAATTATGATTTAATTAAGAAACAAACAATGACAAATAGCAATTTATTATGAAAATCAGGAAGAAAATAGGCAGTTTAATATTTAATATGCTAAATGTCAAGTAGCAATTAAGACACATAAATCAAATAAGCATGTAACAATTATTATAGAAATTCAAGAATTAATAGTTGACAAAGAATATGAGAGAAACAATTATTATAAAAATTAATTCGTGTCTTAAAATAATTTAATATGTTTAAATAATTAAGCAACCAATTAAATTGACAAAGTATAGGCACTCGTCACCTTGCCTATACATCGTTGCACATGAAATTCACATAGCAAATAATTCAGGGGCTCTGTTCCCTCAAGTCAAGGTTAACCACGACACTTACCTCGCTTTGTAATTTCAATCAATTACTCGACCACAACTTTTCCTTTTAAATTTTTCTCCAAAAGTTTCAAATATATTCACAAAAAATTCGATATACTCAATATGAATCATAGGAATTAATTCCATATGAATTTACTAATTTTTCGGATAAAATTCGAAATTCACTTTAAAAATTGACAGTGGGGCTCACGTCTCGAATCTCGAAAAAACTTACAAAATCTGAACACCCATTCCGAGACGAGTTCAACCATGCAAAAATTATCGAATTCCGACATCGGATTGACTTTCAAATCCTCATTTTACATTTTTGGAATATTTTATAAAAATTTGATTTTTCTTTCATAAATTCACGGATTCATGATGTAAATGAGTATAGAATTATGAAATATAATCAATATAGGATAAGGAACACTTACCCCAATGTTTTTCCGTGAAAAACGCCCAAAAATCGTCTTACCCGAGCTCAAAATCGAAAATGGTGGAAAGATTACCCGAACTTAAGTTCTGATTTTCAGATTTTTATCCTTCGCGAACGTGATAGTACCCTCGCATTCGCGAAGCACATTTTTGTGCTGCCAAAACTTTGCTCTTCGCGAACGCGAAGGCAATCTTGCGAACGCGAAGCCTTGCCAAATTTGGCCTTCGCGAACGCGATATACCTTCGCAAACGCGAAGCTTTAACTCTTGGTCCCCGGCTAGGCCTCGCATTCTACGCGAACGCGAACGCTTCCACGCGTCTGCGATGAACACTGCACTTTACCCTTCGCGAACGCGGCCCCCTCTTCGCGAAGTAAACTTCACTTGCCTTAAGTTCCTCTTCGCGAACGCGATTCCTCTATCGCTAACGCGAAGAAGGAAACGAGACAGTGCATCGGAAAATTTTCGAGCAGAGTTCCAAGTCCAAAATTCAATCCGTTAACCATTCGAAACTCACCCGAGCCCTCGGGGCTCCAAACCAAATATGCACCCAGGTCTTAAAACATCATACGAACTTGCTCGCGCGATCAAATCGCCAAAATAACACCTAGAACTACGAATCGAGCACCAAATCAAAAAAAAAATTCAAGAAAACTTTAAAACTTATATTTTCGCAACCGGGCGTCCGAATCACGTCAAATCAACTCCGTTTCTCACCAAATTAGGCAGACAAGTCATATATATTATAGTGGACCTATACCGGGCTCCGGAACCAAAATACGGACTCGATGTCAATAAATTCAATATTAGTAAATTCTTAAAAATCATTAAGCTTTCAAACTTTTTAATTTTTCATCAAAATTACATATCTCGGGTTAGGGACCTCGGAATTCGATTTCGGGCATACGCCCAAGTCTTAAATCACGATACGAACCTACCGAAATTGTCAAAATACTGATCCGAGTCCGTTTGCTCAAAATATTAACCAAAGTCAACTCAGTTGAGTTTTAAAGCTCTATTTCACATTTAAATCCATTTTTCACATAAAAACTTTCCGAAAAATTGTACGGACTGCGCATGCAAGTCGAGGAATGATAAATAGTGCTTTTCGAGGTCTTAGAACACAGAATTACTTATTAAATTTAAAGATGACACTTTGGGTCATCACATTTTTACTTTCTTTTGAGTGAGTGTTATTAGAATAGATTGGGTACATCTTAAGGAGCTTGAATCTCAGTTTTGGGATGATTTGGTGAAGTTTTGAGGTGGTTTAGAAGTAAAAATTGAACATGAAAAAATGATATGTGTATCATATTGTGTATCATTTGTGTATCGCATATGTATCATATTTGTATCAATTGTGTATCACATGTATACCTGTGTGTGAGATACATGCGTGATATATGTGTCACGGAAGAATTTTTTGAACTCTATTTAATTACGAATTTTGATACAAAACCAGTTCAAATCACCTCCAATTTTCCTCAAATTATGTATATTGACTAATCTATATGTTTTGAATGAATTTCAACTATACCCATTGAAAAAGTTCCTTTTTCGCTTAGATTTTTGGAATATTTTACTTTTTTTTTTGTATTTCATCACCTTATTTGTTACTTCATCCATGAAATTTTCTTTCCGTCTTGCATCTAATGTTGGCTAATCACGTTTAAAAATATAGAAGGAGATTTTTGCATGTGATTATTTGAGAGAAAGAACCTTATTTATTTGGTTTTTTAATTTTTATATGTGCTTGACTAATTTTGGTAAGTGTATGATTAATGACTAGAGGTTGGTAAGTTGAGACTTATTCGGGATATTTATGTAACTTTATTGTAAAATAGATCACATTTTTGTTCAGTTGGATATTCAATCAAAACTGACGAAATTTTGGTTATTAGTGAAAAAAATGTTAGTCATTGTGTTTTTTTTTAAACCGAATTATCGGGTACTTTCCATGAAATTCTTGACACAAGAAGCACCCCTTTTCTAGTTATTCTAGGTTTTTCAGCTTCTTCAATTTTTCTGCGTCTCTCACACCTGGGTCGGTGTCACTGTCTCCTTTCGACGTCTCTCTCAGGTAAAATCTTTTTCTTTTAACTAACTTTCCTGTTCTGCAACACTTTTGCTTACAGTGTTTAATCTCAGATGTTTTGTTGATTTTAAAAAAAAAAGGCTTTTAAACTTCAAGATCTCAACTTTTTTCACTGTTTAAGTGAGTTTCGCAAATATAGTCAGTTCTAGAATCTAGACCCAGGTAACGAAGAAGTGATACGGAGTATTTGTATAGCTGACCCAACTAATTCGGAATTGAGGTGTAGTTGATTGATTGATTAATTAAAGATTTCAGCTTTTGTAGCGCAAGTTGTTGTTTTCTGGTAATTTTGGGTTTGTGTGTTTTCTAGCTTTGTTGAAGGAGGGTTTAATTATTTATTTATTAAAGTTTATAGCTTGGGTGTTCAAACTCTACCTCAGACAAAAGCCTGTGCACCATTGGCCCTCGGTGATTTTTCGGTTATAAAAAAAAGTTTATAGCTTGGCTTGTTTAGCTCGCTGAAATATTTTCTGTTGTTAAGATATCCTTTCCAAGAGTGATCTAAAGTTGTTAAGATATCCGGTCCTAGTTTTATCCGTCGTGTCGATAATTGTTTGCACGAAACGTATAGTTTAATCTTTATGAAGAATAATGCTTTCGCTTATAAAGAAATGGGCGAGTGGATAAGTAGCTGTGAAAGAAGTTATCAACCTTTTTATATATAAAACGGAGTTTACTTTGTTACTTAAGCTTTGTTATGACTTCGAGAGCTATAAGAAAAAACAACTGTTCTTGGTATAAGTGTTCGTTGCAAAGTTTGTGTTCGTGGTAATGGAATACTGTTGTTTTCAGTGTTCAGTGTGATTTTCACTTAACAGCCCGTGGAAGGGGTGTTTCTCAAAATGATGGCACAGCTTGATGAGAGGTGACTCGGGTTAGGACTGTGGGAGGTGACTCAGAGCCTTTTCCGGTGGTTATGGGCTACACCAAGGATATATGCTCAGCCCGTTCTTATTTTCGTTGGCGATGGACGCATTGACAATCTGACACACCATATTCAAGGGGAGGTGCCATGGCGTATGCTGTTCGCTGATGATATATTATCTGATTGATGAGACGTGAGATGGCGTTAACGAGAGACTGGAGGTATGGAGGCAGGCCCTGAAGTATAAAGGTTTCAAGTTGAGTAGGACCAAGACGAAATATTTGGAGTGTAAGTTCAGCGACGTGTCGGGGGAAGCGGATGTGGAAGTGAGGGTTGACTCAGTATCTGGGTGGGGTGGATGAAATGGAGGTTAGTGTCTGGAGTCCTGTGTGATAAGAATGTGCCACCAAAACTTAAAGGTAAGTTCTATAGAGCGGTGGTTAGACCGACCATGTTGTATGGGGCTGAGTGTTGGCCAATCAAGATTTCACATATCCAAAAGAAGAAAGTAGCAGAAATGAAGATGTTGAGATGGATGTGTTGGCACAATAGGATGGATAAGATTAAGAATGAGGATATTCGGGAGAGGGTGGGCGTGGCTCCCTTAGATGACAAGATGCGGGAAGTGAGGCTTAGATGGTTCGGGCACGTGCGGAGGAAGAGCCTAGATGCTTCGGTTAGGAGGTGTGAGCGGTTGGCTTTGGCATGTACGAGAAGAGGTAGAGGGCGGCCTAAGAAGTATTAGGGCGAGGTGATTAGGCAGGACATGACGCGACTTCATATTTTCGAGGACATGACCCTTGATATGGAGGTGTGCAGGTCGAGCATTAGGGTTGTAGGTTAGGGGGTAGTCGAGCGTTTCTCCTCGTTGTGCCGGTTAGTCTGATAGTGTTTTGTCTAGGACTGCTAGCGGTTTTTGTTGTGTTTCACACTTTTTTTTTTTTTGGCCTTTCCATTTATTTGTTGTCTTTTGCGATGCTGATACTATTTTTCTGGTTTTTGTTACTGTTACTGATCTATTGTCTCTGAGCCGAGGGTCTCCCGGAAACAACCTCTCTATTTCTCCGGGGTAGGGGTAAGGTCTGCGTACACTCTACCCTTCCTAGACCCCACTAGTGGGATTCTACTGGGTTGTTGTTGTTGTTGTTGTAGTAGTTTGATGACGACAACAACAACAACAACCCAGTATAATCCACTAGTTGGGTCTGGGGAGGGTAGTGTGTACGCAGACCTTACCCCTACCCTGGGGTAGAGAGACTGTTTCCGATAGACCCTCGGCTCCTTCCCTCCAAGAACTCCCCACCTTGCTCTTGGGGTGACTCGAACTCACAACCTCTTGGTTGGAAGTGGAGGGTGCTTACCACTAGAGCAACCCACTGTTGTAGTAGCTTGGTGAGAACTGTTTTTATGCAGGTGAAATCTTTGAATTTTAATGTTAATATATCAAACCAATCACTTACTTGGAAAGTAAAAGCAAGTGTGCGCGGTTGGTGTCATCCCCTTTAACCTTTTTCCTCCCAGTTAGGGATCGACCGCTTTAACAATGGGAACACCAGAGACCTCTCGTGAACCTTGCCCTGACCGCATACTTGATGATGTTGGCGGAGCATTTGGTATGGGTGCTGTTGGAGGTGCGGCCTTCCACTTCATAAAAGGCACATACAACTCACCAAAAGGTGAGCGCTTGGTTGGTGGTACACAGGCAGTGCGCATGAATGCACCTCGTATTGGTGGTAGTTTTGCTGTGTGGGGTGGACTGTTCTCCACGTTTGATTGTACAATGGTTTATCTCCGTCAGAAAGAAGATCCGTGGAACTCAATCATTGCTGGTGCAGCAACTGGTGGCTTTCTTCAGATGCGGCAGGGATTAGTTGCTGCTTCTAGATCAGCAATGTTTGGTGGAGTTTTACTTGCGTTGATAGAGGGAGCTGGAATTATGTTGAATAAAGTCATGAGTGCTCCCCAGAATTTCCCGCCCATGGATGAGCCACTACCTAATGCCCCTGGTGTGCCTGGGTATCCAGCCGGGCAGCTGCCTGGTCAACCAATGGGGCAGCTTCCTGGTCAAGCTCCAGTAAGTATTGATGGCATGATGGCTGAATCTTCAGCACCGTCCTCTTCTTCCTCAAGTTCCTGGTTTGGAGGGCTTTTTGGCGGTGGAAAAAAGGAGGAGACAGCGACAAACAGTGGTAGCAAGACACAGGTTTTAGAGAGCTTTGATGCTCCTAGCCCACCTACTTTTGAATATAAATAAGAGCTGAAATTTTTTGCAGGTTGGTTACTGTTATTTTCTTTATTATTTGGATTCCTTATGTAGTGTGAACCAGTATACTAATTTATCAGTGTAGCCAAGGTTTTGTGATGTTTCATGGAAAGTATAGATTTCTGAATAAATGTATTCCTTCAAAAGACACTATGTGCTCTCTAATCTGTATAGAAATCATCCAGGACAAAGGAAATAAAGTCTCGTTTTATATGCATTGACGTGCTCTCTTGGAATGAAGATTAACATAAAATTGGAAACTTGTTATTGACTACTTGTGTCCTGTTAATTAGATGTGTTCTGATCTTGGTTTATTTGAATCCTGTAGGTTTTGAAATTCTAGAATTCATTATTGAACTTGTACTATATCTCTGAAATATATTTTTCTGCCTTAGAAAACAGTACACTCTCTCTCAGGGATGCCTCATTGTTAGTGCCTTGGCGATAACTTTTTGTCACATCGGTATATTATGTGGGTGTAATATAGGAAATACTTCTGAACCCCAGGGCTTTGCTCTAGTGGTAAAAGTGCAGCGCGTGATCTATGGGTTGGATGCACGACATTCGAACTCTGACGCAAACAAAGGCCTGGTATCGCGTGGAGAAGGGTAGAGGGGAGGGCCCATTACCACCGAGTTTCAAACTGTGCGCCTTTGGTCCTTGTGATTTTCTGGGTTATAAAAATATATTGGAAATACTTATATGTCACACACGAGTTTGTTCTTTCTTAAAAGGAGAAGAACATAAAATAGATAACTAATTACTGTACAATTGATGCTGCACTCATTGGGATGGACGTCAAAGATATGTAATTGGCTGGTATGCTAGATGTAGTACACTTTATCAAAGTTTCCTTGGGAGATCTCTCTTTTGCCACCGTGCAACTCTTTTCTCAACCTCTTTATCACCGAATTACACACAATACAATCCTTATGAAATGCTCTCGATGGGAATTCCAAGTAAGTTGTTGGGAGGGAGTTTACCTGGCATCTAAAAGCTTGTGCTCATCGCTCAACGTTTTGCACATTCATTTTTTCTTTGTGTTTGCCACTTTTAGGGATAAAATGTTGGACCTCTCATTTAGTGAGGCTTCTATCTGTTATAATCAAAACATTTGGTTGAATCCGTTTTGTAGGGGAAGCATCTTGATGGTCAGGAGACTTGCCACACTTCTTGATCCGTGCCGATTTTTGAGATTATTAAATGGCTTATTGTGGATCTGAATGGCATAGTGGGTTTATATTGATGCGCAGGCAGTTTAATCTACAGTACTTGACATTAAGATATGTTGCATCATAGGTTTAATGGTATTAACTTTTGATTATTGTATGAGTTGACAAGTTTTGTTCAATCCTGAATGATCAAACAAATGGAACAATAATGTGCCATGTTTGTGGTTGTATAAGGGAACACCTTGGGCAGCATATAAAGATCTTTTTTGCAGTGCCACTTTTCTGGATGACATGTACTGAGATTCTTAAATTGCTCAACTACAGTAAACATTGTATCTAACAAAGTAATGTTTTTCTCTTTCATTTATTCCAGGAGATAGGAAGGTCATTTGTGGTTTCAATATTGAGGCTATATTCTTACTTAATCAATGTGGCTAAGTTACATGTGAAACATTGGATTAGAACTCTTAACTTCCTTAACTTATACAACAAACAATTTATTTCATTCTTGAAACATTACATAGAGAATTAAAGAATAAATGAATACAAATACACTTGGAAACAATACATGTTATTAGGGGTGGATATAATACCGACTGAATCGAAAAAACTGACCGAACCGTAAACTTCAGTTTATTCGATTTCGTTTTTTCGACTTATTTGGTCGGTTTGCGGTTTATATTTTTCATAATTTCGGTATTCGGTTTTGCAACTTCGTTTTTAAGTTAAATCGAAAAATCGAAGTTTTCTAATATGAGTCCTAGCTTCTGGGCTCCTCTTAAGTTGTCTAGCCCAACTTATCAACATATTTAAATTTTAAAATTTGAGGCCCAAACCCAAATAAACTCTCACGTTCTAAAAATTAACCCTTTTTGTTTGCCAATACATCTTTCATCTTTGTTTGCTTGCATGTTGTCGATGTTGCTGTGGTATAATGACATTCATCTTTGTTTGCAAGCGTCTCTTTCAGTTTTTATAAGAAAAAGTTATTGCATTTTTGAAATAGAAGAAAACAGTACTCCTACTATAAATTTATTTTGCATAATATTTGTTTATGTTTCATGGGAAGTGTGAGATCTAAAGTAGAAAACCTTTTATATAATAGATACTAAGGCTCCTCTAATTTTAACTTGCTTAGATTATACTTTTAGATGATCTACGAGATAGTTATATTGTAATCTTTGTCGAATAAATTTATATTTTCTACATCAACTAAATGATTTGGCTAATCATATTATTAGTATCGCATTTTCGAGTTTTAGTTGCACTAAAATATAAAATTAGTCATATTTTTTAGTAGAAAAACTCCAATTTAAAAGCTCAATACGACAAGACTAAACCAACCGAATCTAACCGAAAATCGATCAAACCGAATTAGCAAAAACCAAAGAAACCAAACTAATTTTGGTTCGATTATTAGTGCACCAAATAAAAAATTAAAAATCGAACAAATCGAAAATCAAACCGAACCGACCTAAGCTCACGCCTATTCAGAAAGGAATCTTTACGCAAATAGCCACTACACGGAATCTGCCAATTTATCTAGTAATGATCTTTGACGGCATAAAGATGCAGCACATGGTAAATAATGGACAAATGAGTCGGCTCAAATCTCGTAGAGTTAAGTTGGTTAGGGACTTGGGTGTTCAAGATTATCATTGTCAACTACTTTTTCTATTCTATTTTGTGTGATAATATTTCTTATTAGTTTGTTTTAAAAAAATAAATATTGTATATAATATTTTTTTAATAAGAAACTTTTATAACAACATAAATACTATGATATATTTAAATTATAGGTTTCAAAAGTTTTATATCTATACGCATAATATGAAATATTTAAAGTTACAATGTCAAGTCAAACTGCGACAAATAAAATAAAATAGGAGAGTAATTTGGACGTGCCAACTAGGTGGAGTTGACTTCACAATATTGAAATTTTTTATTTTACGAATGCAATATTGTAGTAGCTGGCTAGCTGCAGCGGACGTTCTCTTATTGAACGAGTCAAAGAAAGACAACAATTAGTGGTTCTTCATCATCTTTTTCCGCGCACGTTGAACAACTTTATTAATTTTGACTTTTATATTATGATGGAGTGATAAATGTTCGAGCCTGGATTATGGAATCGCTTTTATTAGATAAAGCCTTTTGCCTCGCAATGCGTAATTTTTCGATGCAAATATGAATTTAGTCAGACTACTAATGTAAATATGGGATACCAACAGAAGGCTTTCGATTATCTCCGCGCAATAAAAGGTTTTAAAAATCCCTAGTAACTCGCATTCCTCTTATAAATCTGCTTTCCCCTTGCAAGAGGAACAAAGAGGCAAGTACATCTGCATTTCTCATTCTATATTGCACAATAAATTAATTACATTCTTTGCTACCTTTCTTTTCCCTTCCATTCCTTGCTACCTCAAGACTACAAAATTATATCTTTGAGGAAATTATTATTCGTAGCAATTTACTGTCTTAGTTTGTTCATCTTGCTACTCATACTTTTCTGTTCCAAAATTAGTTTTTAGAGGAACTACTACTACTACTACTATTAACTACACTACTACTACTACTATTACGTACACTAGTTATAAACTCAAGATAATTGGAGTCGGCTATATGGCTCGTCACTATCAATTTATCACTATGTAACATATTACTCCCTTGTGTTTCCATTTCTTAACTCATCTCTTTCTTGTTGGAATTACCGTTTCAAGAAAGTTATCGAATTAATTAGAAGAATGGCACATCATATTGAGATTACCCAAATGGATCAACAAATTCCACATCTTTATCAAACTTCTGTAAATGAAGCTACAGGGAATGAGGTACTCTCTCTCTCTCTCACACAAAAGCTATACTTCTTTAATTCGGTTTAAGGTTTTGTTTGTGCTTTTGGACAAGAGAGACCATAACCTAAAGATCATAAGATGTTTCTTTATAAGGCCATTTAGTAATTACATAGTTTGCATTAAGCTAAGTAATACTTAAAATTTTTGATGCTTTTTCATTAATTACAGATTGAAGAAGGGAAGAAAGTGGATCATTTAATCGACATAGAGGAAACAAATGATCAAGACCAATCAAGGTTGCAAACAAATAAATCTGCAAAGCAAATATTTGATGAAAAATTTAAGGATTTCAACAATTCGTCTATATATCAAATCAACTACCATATTCAAAGTAAGTGCAGGGCTAAGTGAATCAAATCCAAATGCTTATAAGCCAATGTTGATCTCCATTGGTCCTTATCATAAACAAAATCTTGAACTTCGGTCGATTGAAAAGTACAAACTGATGTACCTACAACGATTTCTCCGAAGGAAAGAAGGGATTGATGTGGAAGGTTGTATCAGAGAAATAGAAGAACTGAAAGATGAAGCGCGTAAGTGTTATGATGATATACATGACTTTTATAGTGATAATATTGGTGAATTTTTGCTGATGTTATTGCTTGATGGTTCTGATTGATGAGTCGCGAGCCGGTGTTAACGAGAGGCTGGAGGTTTGGAGACAGGCTCTTGAGTCTAAGGGTTTCAAGCTGAGCAGGACGAAGACGGAATACCTGGAGTGTAAGTTCAACGCTGAGCCAGGAGAAGTGGGCGTGGATGTGAGGCTTGATTCGCAGGTCATCCCGAGTAGAGGCAACTTCAAGTACCTTGGTTCGGTTATCTAGGGGGGAGGGGAGATCGACGAGGATGTCACACACCGTATTGGGGTAGGATGGATGAAGTGGAGGTTAGCATCTGGAGTCCTGTGTGACAAGATAGTGCCACCGATACTCAAAGGTAAATTTTATAAAGCGGTGGTTAGACCGGCCATGATGTATGTGGCTGAGTGTTGGCCCGTTAAGAACTCACATATCCAGAAGATGAAAGTAGTAAAAATGAGGATGTTGTGGTAGATGTGCGGGCACACTAGGATAGATAAGATTAGGAATGATGATATTCGGGAGAAGGTGCATGTGGCTCCCATTGATGACAAGATGTGGGAAGCGAGACTTATAGTTCAGACATGTTCAGAGGAGAAGCCTAGATGCTCCAGTACGGAGGTGTGAGCAGCTAGTTACGGAGGGCACGAGAAGAGGTAGAGGGTGGCCTAAGAAGTATTGGGGAGAGGTGATCAGGCAGGATATGGAGAGGCTCCAGATTTTCGAGGACATGACACTTGATAGGAAGATGTGGAGGTCGAGTATTAGGGTTGTAGGTTAGGAGGTAGTTGAGTCGTGACCATGGTGGGACTAGCCATGCAGGATTTTTGTCTAAGGTAACTAGTGGGAATGTTGTGGCTTACTATTTCGCTTTTCAATGCATGTCCTATTTACTAGCTATCGCTTTTGCTTTACATCTTTCTTCTAGATTTCATGGTGTTCCTATTTTTCTTATGACTGTTGTGGTGATACTAATATTTACTAATATTGTCTCTCTTTGCTTTGCATCTTTCTTCTGGATTTCATGGTATTCCTATTTATCCTATGATTGTTGTTGTGATACTAATATTGTCTCCCTTTTGCCCTTTTGTCTTTTTATTTTTTTGAGCCGAGGGTCTTTCGGAAACAACCTCTCTACTCCTTCGGGGTAGGGGTAAGGTCTGCGTACACACTACCCTCCCCAGACCCCATTAGTGGGATTTTACTGGGTTGTTGTTGTTGTTGTTGTTGTTATTGCTTGATGGTTATTTTGTGGTTGAGTATATTCGAAAGCGTTGTGGAGTAAATCCAACAGGAGAAGACATGATTATCAGGGGAGGTTGCATAAATAATCAAGTACGTCGAGATTTGTTGTTACTAGAAAACCAACTTTCTTTCTTTGTCCTCGCCAAACTTCATGACATTGACAATGGATGTTGATAGAATTCGAGGGTCCACCAAACTATTTAGAGAACTAGGTTCTCTATTAGTTTCTACAGATTACACGAACACATCAGAAAGTAAATAACACTGAGAGTTTTTTACGTGAAAAATTCTCAGCTCAACGAGATTAAAAACCACGACCTACCCTTGTACGATTTCAACTTCACTACTGAGCAACTTTCAGATTACAACCTATGCAACTTAGGAATTAACCTTTTAATCCCTCACTAACTTGTAACATACTATTACAAGCCACTTTGTAATAACTCTATTACAAAGACTTTACAACTCGACTAACTCTAGCCAAGATACAAATACAAGGGTTTATGATTTACAAAGGATTTTCTACGGAATACTTCTAAACAAGCTAAGTAGGAATTATAATTAAAGAATTATTATAAATTTACAACTCAACTAAGGACATGCAATAATTTAATATGGGGAACTGGTCCGTAGTAGTGTTGTTCTTTGTTCTTGATGCACTTGAGAATTGTTTTCTTGATGATTAATCACAGTAAGTGGCTTGAGTAAATTCTCTAGGTGTTCACGTGATTTGTTTTACCTTCCTTGATGTTAATAATGCATTTGTGACATCACTAGGATGGTGTAAGCAAGGTAGGTAAAAGACACTCCTCATAAAAATGACTGCTGCACTGTTTCTGCACTGTAGCGTGTGCATGCAACAACTTTACAGCTGGGGCAGTTGACTTGTGCAGTTTCCTCGGGAAACGGTAGCTATCTGTTCCCTCTGTTGTTCCTTTGACTCTGAAGAGTTGAACCATATCCCAAGCTGGAACCTTTTGATCGTAAGGTCTTAAGAATGTGTAACATGTTCCTTATCTGTTTCTTGATAGTAAGTTTGTTAGATCATCAAAACATAATAGGGATATACATATAGCCTATAAATTCCCCTCTTTTTGGTGATAACAAACTTAGAATTCAAGTTCCCCCTAAGAACCAACATTTCCTGAATTCCCCCTGAATCTGTTTCCCATCATGTTCCCCCTGAATTATTTTTTCCCCTTTTGGCATCATAAAAAGATTAGTAACATGCTTATAGGAAAAAGAAGTCTAGCTTGAGTTAATTCATGCCACTTGTATGCACACAACATGACTAAAAACATAGCATAAAGACAAGACATATACAACAAAAAGGGAAAAGCTTCCATTAACAATTTGGATTTGAAAACATGGAGCAGAGTCAATGTTACTGACAACCATCCACAATTTAGAACAACAAAAACAAATACCACAAACATCATAAAAAAAAAACTAATCATAGGAAATCAATACTTAAGACTTGACACTGAGGGGACACTGTTTAGGGAGCACTGGAAGGAGAGGGCTTAGAGGCAGAGGCAAGGGTTTGGAGGATGATATCCATTCGAGCATTCGCCGACATTTGCTCATTGAGCTGTTTCTCTTTCAGGTCCTCCACCTGTTTCTTGAGCTCAGCATTATCCTTGGTCAGACGGACAACCTCTTCACTTTGAGAGATACTGGAACTAGGTGCCTCCTGAAGCTAACTTAACAGACTCTCAAGAATAGCATTCCTTGCTTTCAACTGCCTTATCTTAGCAGTAGCACTGTTTTGAGCGTTGATCAACTGAGAAATGGTAGAAGTGCTTCCAACTCCTCCAGCCCTATCAATGTACTCACATTCTTCCAGAGTGGGCTTGGAGAAAGTTTGCTTCTTAGTGCCCACTTTATCTTGTCCCATAGGAACCTTGAAGTACTCAAAGACCTTGGTGAGAAGGAACCCATAAGGCAGCCCATGATTACCATCTTTAAAATCGACCACTTTTTGCATGTGCTATATCATGATCCCAGGCAGGTTGATAGTAGTGAAGTTGTCCAGTGCTTCCATGAGGAACAGGTCTGCACGAGAAGTGATAGATCTCCTCTCAGCACGAGGGAGCAAGACCTTGTTCACCATCTTAAATAGCAGTTGGTACACTAGAAGGAGGGCCTTCTTCTGTACCCGTTCCCCTTACTGAACTTCTCTGTCCTTCAGGATGGCGTTTCTGAAATTTTTGAGAAAAAGATCCCTGAACACTAGATAGCCCTTCAGCAGGCATATCCAGAATAGATCCCAACAAAGCAGAGTCCATTACCATGTCAACTCCATTCACAAACACGCAGATGTGATCATCCTCAGTTTTGAAGAGGTCGGCATAGAAACTTTAAACTTCCTCCTCATACACCTTTGGAGCATCACTTGTGAACAAATGTGTCCACTGTTGAAACTCACAAATTTCAACTAGCTGTCTCATACCAGCCTCCTCCAAAATGTCAGGGGCAAATGTGTGGTCCCATAGCACCTTTTGATTCCTCAACTTCTCTTTCCCAGCACTCTCTG